>NW_027365033.1:0-147239 GCF_046119375.1 Phyllobates terribilis | reverse complement strand
CTGGCAGCAAGATTTAGCCCATTTTTCTAGCTGGCAGCTAAATTTAACCCGTTTACCAACTGGCAGCAAGATTTAACCCTTTTACCACCTGGCAGCAAGATTTAACCCTTTTACTACCTGGCAGCAAGATTTAACCCTTTTTTCTACCTGGCAGCAAGATTTAAGCCATTTACCACATGGCAGCAAGATTTAATCCGTTTACCACCTGGCAGCAAGATTTAACCCTTTTACCACCTGGCAGCAAAATTTAACCTGTTAACTACCTGGCAGCAAGATTTAAGCTGTTTACCACCTGGCAGCAAGATTTAACCCGTTTACCACCTGGCAGCAAGATTTAACCCTTTTACCACCTGGCAGCAAGATTTAACCCGTTTACTACCTGGCAGCAAGATTTAACCAGTTTACCACCTGGCAGCAAGATTTATCCCTTTTACCACCTGGCAGCAAGATTTAACCTGTTTACCACCTGGCAGCAAGATTTAACCCTTTACCACCTGTCAGCAATATTTAACCCTTTTACTACCTGGCAGCAAGATTTAACCCTTTTACCACCTGGCAGCAAGATTTACCCCTTTTTTCTACCTGGCAGCAAGATTTAAGCCATTTACCACATGGCAGCAATATTTAATCCGTTTACCACCTGGCAGCAAGATTTAACCCTTTTACCACCTGGCAGCAAAATTTAACCTGTTAACTACCTGGCAGAAAGATTTAACCCATTTACCACCTGGCAGCAAGATTTAACCCTTTTACCACCTTGCAGCAAGATTTATCCCTTTTACCACCTGGCAGCAGGATTTAACCCGTTTACTACCTGGCAGCAAGTTTTAAGCCATTTACCACCTGGCAGCAAGATTTAACCCGTTTACTACCTTGCAGGAAGATTTAAGCGTTTACCACCTGGCAGCAAGATTTAACCCTTTTTTCTACCTGACAGCAAGATTTAAACCCGTTTACCACCTTGCAGCAAGATTTAACCCTTTTACCACCTGGCAGCAAGATTTTACCCGTTTACTACCTGGCAGCAAGATTTAATCCTTTTACCACCTGGCAGCAACATTTAACCCTTTTTTCTACCTGGCAGCAAGATTTAACCCGTTTACTACCTGGCAGCAAGATTTAAGCCGTTTACCACCTGGCAGCAAGATTTAACCCTTTTACCACCTGGCAGCAAGATTTAACCCGTTTACTACCTGGCAGCAAGATTTAAGCCGTGTACCATCTGGCAGCAAGATTTAACCCGTTTACCACCTGGCAAGCAAGATTTAACCCTTTTTTCTACCTGGCAGAAAGATTTAACCCATTTACCACCTGGCAGCAAGATTTAATCCTTTTTTTTCCACCTGGCAGCAAGATTTAACCCCTTTTTTCCACCTGACAGCAAGATTTAACCCGTTTACCACCGTGCAGCAAGATTTAACCCCTTTTTTCCACCTGGCAGCAAGATTTAACCCTTTTACCACCTGGCAGCAAGATTTAACCGCTTTTTTCCACCTGGCAGCAAGATTTAACCCTTTTTTTCATGTGGCAGCAAGACTTAACCCTTTTACCACCTGGCAGCAAGATTTAACCCCTTTTTACCACCTGGCAGCAAGATTTAACCCTTTTACCACCTAGCAGCAAGATTTAACCCCTTTTTTCCACCTGGCAGCAAGATTTAACCCTTTTACCACATGGCAGCAAGACTTATCCCCTTTTTTCCACATGGCAGCAAGATTTAACCCGTTTACCACCTTGCAGCAAGATTTATCCCTTTTACCACCTGGCAGCAGGATTTAACCTGTTTACCACCTGGCAGCAAGATTTAACCCTTTTACCACCAGGCAGCAAGAATTAATCCTTTTTTTTCCAGCTGGCAGCAAGATGTAACCGCCTTTTTACACCTGACAGCAATATTTAACCCATTTACCACCTGGCAGCAAGATTTAACCCACTTTCCGCCTGGCAGTAAGATTTAATCCTTTTTTTTCCACCTGGCAGCAAGATTTAACCCTTTTTTCTACATGGCAGCAAAATTTAAGCCGTTTACCAACTGGCAGCAAGATTTAGCCCATTTTTCTAGCTGGCAGCTAAATTTAACCCGTTTACCAACTGGCAGCAAGATTTAACCCTTTTACCACCTGGCAGCAAGATTTAACCCTTTTACTACCTGGCAGCAAGATGTAACCCTTTTTTCTACCTGGCAGCAAGATTTAAGCCATTTACCACATGGCAGCAAGATTTAATCCGTTTACCACCTGGCAGCAAGATTTAACCCTTTTACCACCTGGCAGCAAAATTTAACCTGTTAACTACCTGGCAGCAAGATTTAAGCTGTTTACCACCTGGCAGCAAGATTTAACCCGTTTACCACCTGGCAGCAAGATTTAACCCTTTTACCACCTGGCAGCAAGATTTAACCCGTTTACCACCTGGCAGCAAGATTTAACCCTTTTACCACATGGCAGCAAGACTTATCCCCTTTTTTCCACATGGCAGCAAGATTTAACCCGATTACCACCTTGCAGCAAGATTTAACCCTTTACCCACCTGGCAGCAGGATTTAACCCTTTACTACCTGGCAGCAAGATTTAAGCCGTTTACCACCTGGCAGCAAGATTTAACCTGTTTACCACCTGGCAGCAAGATTTAACCCTTTTACCACCTGTCAGCAATATTTAACCCTTTTACTACCTGGCAGCAAGATTTAACCCTTTTACCACCTGGCAGCAAGATTTACCCCTTTTTTCTACCTGGCAGCAAGATTTAAGCCATTTACCACATGGCAGCAATATTTAATCCGTTTACCACCTGGCAGCAAGATTTAACCCTTTTACCACCTGGCAGCAAAATTTAACCTGTTAACTACCTGGCAGAAAGATTTAAGCCGTTTACCATCTGGCAGCAAGATTTAACCCTTTTTTTTCACGTGGCAGTAAGATTTAACCCTTTTTCCAACTGGCAGCAAGATTTAACTCCTTTTTACCACCTGGCAGCAAGATTTAACCCTTTTACCACCTAGCAGCAAGATTTAACCCCTTTTTTCCACCTGGCAGCAAGATTTAACCCTTTTTTTTCACCTGGCAGCAAGATTTAACCTGTTTACCACCTTGCAGCAAGATTTAAGCCGTTTACCACCTGGCAGCAAGATTTAACCCTTCTCCCACCTGGCAGCAGGATTTAACCCTTTACTACCTGGCAGCAAGATTTAAGCCGTTTACCACCTGGCAGCAAGATTTAACCTGTTTACCACCTGGCAGCAAGATTTAACCCTTTTACCACCAGGCAGCAAGAATTAATCCTTTTTTTTCCAGCTGGCAGCAAGATGTAACCGCCTTTTTACACCTGACAGCAATATTTAACCCGTTTACCACCTGGCAGCAAGATTTAACCCACTTTCCGCCTGGCAGTAAGATTTAATCCTTTTTTTTCCACCTGGCAGCAAGATTTAACCCTTTTTTCTACATGGCAGCAAAATTTAAGCCGTTTACCAACTGGCAGCAAGATTTAGCCCATTTTTCTAGCTGGCAGCTAAATTTAACCCGTTTACCAACTGGCAGCAAGATTTAACCCTTTTACCACCTGGCAGCAAGATTTAACCCTTTTACTACCTGGCAGCAAGATGTAACCCTTTTTTCTACCTGGCAGCAAGATTTAAGCCATTTACCACATGGCAGCAAGATTTAATCCGTTTACCACCTGGCAGCAAGATTTAACCCTTTTACCACCTGGCAGCAAAATTTAACCTGTTAACTACCTGGCAGCAAGATTTAAGCTGTTTACCACCTGGCAGCAAGATTTAACCCGTTTACCACCTGGCAGCAAGATTTAACCCTTTTACCACCTGGCAGCAAGATTTAACCCGTTTACTACCTGGCAGCAAGATTTAACCAGTTTACCACCTGGCAGCAAGATTTATCCCTTTTACCACCTGGCAGCAAGATTTAACCCCTTTTTTCCACCTGGCAGCTAGATTTAACCCTTTTTATTACGTGGCAGCAAGATTTAACCTGTTAACTACCTGGCAGAAAGATTTAACCCATTTACCACCTGGCAGCAAGATTTAACCCTTTTACCACCTTGCAGCAAGATTTATCCCTTTTACCACCTGGCAGCAGGATTTAACCCGTTTACTACCTGGCAGCAAGTTTTAAGCCATTTACCACCTGGCAGCAAGATTTAACCCGTTTACTACCTTGCAGGAAGATTTAAGCGTTTACCACCTGGCAGCAAGATTTAACCCTTTTTTCTACCTGACAGCAAGATTTAACCCGTTTACCACCTTGCAGCAAGATTTAACCCTTTTACCACCTGGCAGCAAGATTTTACCCGTTTACTACCTGGCAGCAAGATTTAATCCTTTTACCACCTGGCAGCAACATTTAACCCTTTTTTCTACCTGGCAGCAAGATTTAACCCGTTTACTACCTGGCAGCAAGATTTAAGCCGTTTACCACCTGGCAGCAAGATTTAACCCTTTTACCACCTGGCAGCAAGATTTAACCCGTTTACTACCTGGCAGCAAGATTTAAGCCGTGTACCATCTGGCAGCAAGATTTAACCCGTTTACCACCTGGCAAGCAAGATTTAACCCTTTTTTCTACCTGGCAGAAAGATTTAACCCATTTACCACCTGGCAGCAAGATTTAATCCTTTTTTTTCCACCTGGCAGCAAGATTTAACCCCTTTTTTCCACCTGACAGCAAGATTTAACCCGTTTACCACCGTGCAGCAAGATTTAACCCCTTTTTTCCACCTGGCAGCAAGATTTAACCCTTTTACCAACTGGCAGCAAGATTTAACCGCTTTTTTCCACCTGGCAGCAAGATTTAACCCTTTTTTTCATGTGGCAGCAAGACTTAACCCTTTTACCACCTGGCAGCAAGATTTAACCCCTTTTTACCACCTGGCAGCAAGATTTAACCCTTTTACCACCTAGCAGCAAGATTTAACCCCTTTTTTCCACCTGGCAGCAAGATTTAACCCTTTTACCACATGGCAGCAAGACTTATCCCCTTTTTTCCACATGGCAGCAAGATTTAACCCGTTTACCACCTTGCAGCAAGATTTATCCCTTTTACCACCTGGCAGCAGGATTTAACCTGTTTACCACCTGGCAGCAAGATTTAACCCTTTTACCACCAGGCAGCAAGAATTAATCCTTTTTTTTCCAGCTGGCAGCAAGATGTAACCGCCTTTTTACACCTGACAGCAATATTTAACCCGTTTACCACCTGGCAGCAAGATTTAACCCACTTTCCGCCTGGCAGTAAGATTTAATCCTTTTTTTTCCACCTGGCAGCAAGATTTAACCCTTTTTTCTACATGGCAGCAAAATTTAAGTCGTTTACCAACTGGCAGCAAGATTTAGCCCATTTTTCTAGCTGGCAGCTAAATTTAACCCGTTTACCAACTGGCAGCAAGATTTAACCCTTTTACCACCTGGCAGCAAGATTTAACCCTTTTACTACCTGGCAGCAAGATGTAACCCTTTTTTCTACCTGGCAGCAAGATTTAAGCCATTTACCACATGGCAGCAAGATTTAATCCGTTTACCACCTGGCAGCAAGATTTAACCCTTTTACCACCTGGCAGCAAAATTTAACCTGTTAACTACCTGGCAGCAAGATTTAAGCTGTTTACCACCTGGCAGCAAGATTTAACCCGTTTACCACCTGGCAGCAAGATTTAACCCTTTTACCACCTGGCAGCAAGATTTAACCCGTTTACTACCTGGCAGCAAGATTTAACCAGTTTACCACCTGGCAGCAAGATTTATCCCTTTTACCACCTGGCAGCAAGATTTAACCCCTTTTTTCCACCTGGCAGCTAGATTTAACCCTTTTTATTACGTGGCAGCAAGATTTAGCCCTTTTACCACCTGGCAGCAAGATTTAACCCCTTTTTTCCACCTGGCAGCAAGATTTAACCCTTTTACCACCTGGCAGCAAGATTTAACCGCTTTTTTCCACCTGGCAGCAAGATTTAACCCTTTTTTTAAACGTGGCAGCAAGATTTAACCGTTTTAACACCTGACAGCAAGATTTAACCCCTTTTTACCACCTGGCAGCAAGATTTAACCCTTTTACAACCTAGCAGCAAGATTTAACCCCTTTTTCCCACCTGACAGCAAGATTTAACCCTTTTTTTTCACCTGGCAGCAAGATTTAACCTGTTTACCACCTTGCAGCAAGATTTAAGCCGTTTACCACCTGCAGCAAGATTTAACCCTTCTCCCACCTGGCAGCAGGATTTAACCCTTTACTACCTGGCAGCAAGATTTAAGCCGTTTACCACCTGGCAGCAAGAATTAATCCTTTTTTTTCCAGCTGGCAGCAAGATGTAACCGCCTTTTTACACCTGACAGCAATATTTAACCCGTTTACCACCTGGCAGCAAGATTTAACCCACTTTCCGCCTGGCAGTAAGATTTAATCCTTTTTTTTCCTCCTGGCAGCAAGATTTAACCCTTTTTTCTACATGGCAGCAAAATTTAAGCCGTTTACCAACTGGCAGCAAGATTTAGCCCATTTTTCTAGCTGGCAGCTAAATTTAACCCGTTTACCAACTGGCAGCAAGATTTAACCCTTTTACCACCTGGCAGCAAGATTTAACCCTTTTACTACCTGGCAGCAAGATTTAACCCTTTTTTCTACCTGGCAGCAAGATTTAAGCCATTTACCACATGGCAGCAAGATTTAATCCGTTTACCACCTGACAGCAAGATTTAACCCTTTTACCACCTGGCAGCAAAATTTAACCTGTTAACTACCTGGCAGCAAGATTTAAGCTGTTTACCACCTGGCAGCAAGATTTAACCCGTTTACCACCTGGCAGCAAGATTTAACCCTTTTACCACCTGGCAGCAAGATTTAACCCGTTTACTACCTGGCAGCAAGATTTAACCAGTTTACCACCTGGCAGCAAGATTTATCCCTTTTACCACCTGGCAGCAAGATTTAACCCCTTTTTTCCACCTGGCAGCTAGATTTAACCCTTTTTATTACGTGGCAGCAAGATTTAGCCCTTTTACCACCTGGCAGCAAGATTTAACCCCTTTTTTCCACCTGGCAGCAAGATTTAACCCTTTTACCACCTGGCAGCAAGATTTAACCGCTTTTTTCCACCTGGCAGCAAGATTTAACCCTTTTTTAAACGTGGCAGCAAGATTTAACCGTTTTAACACCTGACAGCAAGATTTAACCCCTTTTTACCACCTTGCAGCAAGATTTAACCCTTTTACAACCTAGCAGCAAGATTTAACCCCTTTTTTCCACCTGACAGCAAGATTTAACCCTTTTTTTCACCTGGCAGCAAGATTTAACCCTTTTACCACATGGCAGCAAGACTTATCCCCTTTTTTCCACATGGCAGCAAGATTTAACCCGATTACCACCTTGCAGCAAGATTTAACCCTTTTCCCACCTGGCAGCAGGATTTAACCCTTTACTACCTGGCAGCAAGATTTAAGCCGTTTACCACCTGGCAGCATGATTTAACCCTTTTACCACCTGGCAGCAAGATTTAACCCTTTTACTACCTGGCAGCAAGATTTAACCCTTTTACCACCTGGCAGCAAGATTTACCCCTTTTTTCTACCTGGCAGCAAGATTTAAGCCATTTACCACATGGCAGCAATATTTAATCCGTTTACCACATGGCAGCAAGATTTAACCCTTTTACCACCTGGCAGCAAAATTTAACCTGTTAACTACCTGGCAGCAAGATTTAAGCTGTTTACCACCTGGCAGCAAGATTTAACCCTTTTTTCTACCTGGCAGCAAGATTTAAGCCATTTACCACATGGCAGCAAGATTTAACCCGTTTACCACCTGGCAGCAAGATTTAACCCTTTTACCACCTGTCAGCAAAATTTAACCTGTTAAGTACCTGGCAGCAAGATTTAAGGTGTTTACCACCTGGCAGCAAGATTTAACCCGTTTACCACCTGGCAGCAAGATTTAACCCTTTTACCACCTGGCAGCAAGATTTAACCCGTTTACTACCAGGCAGCAAGATTTAAGCCGTTTACCACCTGGCAGCAAGATTTATCCCTTTTACCACCTGGCAGCAAGATTTAACCCCTTTTTTCCACCTGGCAGCTAGATTTAACCCTTTTTTTCACGTGGCAGCAATATTTAGCCCTTTTACCACCTGGCAGCAACATTTAACCCTTTTTTCTACCTGGCAGCAAGATTTAACTCGTTTCCCACCTGGCAGCAAGATTTAACCCTTTTACCAACTGGCAGCAAGATTTAACCCGTTTACTTCCTGGCAGCAAGATTTAAGCCGTTTACCATCTGGCAGCAAGATTTAACCCTTTTTTTCACGTGGCAGTAAGATTTAACCCTTTTTCCAACTGGCAGCAAGATTTAACTCCTTTTTACCACCTGGCAGCAAGATTTAACCCTTTTACCATCTAGCAGCAAGATTTAACCCCTTTTTTCCACCTGGCAGCAAGATTTAACCCTTTTTTTTCACCTGGCAGCAAGATTTAACCCTTTTACCACATGGCAGCAAGATTTAACCCTTTTACCAACTGGCAGCAAGATTTAACCCGTTTACTACCTGGCAGAAAGATTTAAGCCGTTTACCATCTGGCAGCAAGATTTAATCCTTTTTTTCACGTGGCAGTAAGATTTAACCCTTTTTCCAACTGGCAGCAAGATTTAACTCCTTTTTACCACCTGTCAGCAAGATTTAACCCTTTTACCACCTAGCAGCAAGATTTAACCCCTTTTTTCCACCTGGCAGCAAGATTTAACCCTTTTTTTTCACCTGGCAGCAAGATTTAACCTGTTTACCACCTTGCAGCAAGATTTAAGCCGTTTACCACCTGGCAGCAAGATTTAACCCTTCTCCCACCTGGCAGCAGGATTTAACCCTTTACTACCTGGCAGCAAGATTTAAGCCGTTTACCACCTGGCAGCAAGATTTAACCTGTTTACCACCTGGCAGCAAGATTTAACCCTTTTACCACCAGGCAGCAAGAATTAATCCTTTTTTTTCCAGCTGGCAGCAAGATGTAACCGCCTTTTTACACCTGACAGCAATATTTAACCCGTTTACCACCTGGCAGCAAGATTTAACCCACTTTCCGCCTGGCAGTAAGATTTAATCCTTTTTTTTCCACCTGGCAGCAAGATTTAACCCTTTTTTCTACATGGCAGCAAAATGTAAGCCGTTTACCAACTGGCAGCAAGATTTAGCCCATTTTTCTAGCTGGCAGCTAAATTTAACCCGTTTACCAACTGGCAGCAAGATTTAACCCTTTTACCACCTGGCAGCAATATTTAACCCTTTTACTACCTGGCAGCAAGATTTAACCCTTTTTTCTACCTGGCAGCAAGATTTAAGCCATTTACCACATGGCAGCAAGATTTAATCCGTTTACCACCTGGCAGCAAGATTTAACCCTTTTACCACCTGGCAGCAAAATTTAACCTGTTAACTACCTGGCAGCAAGATTTAAGCTGTTTACCACCTGGCAGCAAGATTTAACCCGTTTACCACCTGGCAGCAAGATTTAACCCTTTTACCACCTGGCAGCAAGATTTAACCCGTTTACTACCTGGCAGCAAGATTTAACCAGTTTACCACCTGGCAGCAAGATTTATCCCTTTTACCACCTGGCAGCAAGATTTAACCCCTTTTTTCCACCTGGCAGCTAGATTTAACCCTTTTTATTACGTGGCAGCAAGATTTAGCCCTTTTACCACCTGGCAGCAAGATTTAACCCCTTTTTTCCACCTGGCAGCAAGATTTAACCCTTTTACCACCTGGCAGCAAGATTTAACCGCTTTTTTCCACCTGGCAGCAAGATTTAACCCTTTTTTAAACGTGGCAGCAAGATTTAACCGTTTTAACACCTGACAGCAAGATTTAACCCCTTTTTACCACCTGGCAGCAAGATTTAACCCTTTTACAACCTAGCAGCAAGATTTAACCCCTTTTTCCCACCTGACAGCAAGATTTAACCCAATTTTTTCACCTGGCAGCAAGATTTAACCCTTTTACCACATGGCAGCAAGACTTATCCCCTTTTTTCCACATGGCAGCAAGATTTAACCCGATTACCACCTTGCAGCAAGATTTAACCCTTTACCCACCTGGCAGCAGGATTTAACCCTTTACTACCTGGCAGCAAGATTTAAGCCGTTTACCACCTGGCAGCAAGATTTAACCCTTTTACCACCTGGCAGCAAGATTTACCCCTTTTTTCTACCTGGCAGCAAGATTTAAGCCATTTACCACATGGCAGCAATATTTAATCCGTTTACCACCTGGCAGCAAGATTTAACCCTTTTACCACCTGGCAGCAAAATTTAACCTGTTAACTACCTGGCAGAAAGATTTAAGCCGTTTACCATCTGGCAGCAAGATTTAAACCTTTTTTTTCACGTGGCAGTAAGATTTAACCCTTTTTCCAACTGGCAGCAAGATTTAACTCCTTTTTACCACCTGGCAGCAAGATTTAACCCTTTTACCACCTAGCAGCAAGATTTAACCCCTTTTTTCCACCTGGCAGCAAGATTTAACCCTTTTTTTTCACCTGGCAGCAAGATTTAACCTGTTTACCACCTTGCAGCAAGATTTAAGCCGTTTACCACCTGGCAGCAAGATTTAACCCTTCTCCCACCTGGCAGCAGGATTTAACCCTTTACTACCTGGCAGCAAGATTTAAGCCGTTTACCACCTGGCAGCAAGATTTAACCTGTTTACCACCTGGCAGCAAGATTTAACCCTTTTACCACCAGGCAGCAAGAATTAATCCTTTTTTTTCCAGCTGGCAGCAAGATGTAACCGCCTTTTTACACCTGACAGCAATATTTAACCCGTTTACCACCTGGCAGCAAGATTTAACCCACTTTCCGCCTGGCAGTAAGATTTAATCCTTTTTTTTCCACCTGGCAGCAAGATTTAACCCTTTTTTCTACATGGCAGCAAAATTTAAGCCGTTTACCAACTGGCAGCAAGATTTAGCCCATTTTTCTAGCTGGCAGCTAAATTTAACCCGTTTACCAACTGGCAGCAAGATTTAACCCTTTTACCACCTGGCAGCAAGATTTAACCCTTTTACTACCTGGCAGCAAGATGTAACCCTTTTTTCTACCTGGCAGCAAGATTTAAGCCATTTACCACATGGCAGCAAGATTTAATCCGTTTACCACCTGGCAGCAAGATTTAACCCTTTTACCACCTGGCAGCAAAATTTAACCTGTTAACTACCTGGCAGCAAGATTTAAGCTGTTTACCACCTGGCAGCAAGATTTAACCCGTTTACCACCTGGCAGCAAGATTTAACCCTTTTACCACCTGGCAGCAAGATTTAACCCGTTTACTACCTGGCAGCAAGATTTAACCAGTTTACCACCTGGCAGCAAGATTTATCCCTTTTACCACCTGGCAGCAAGATTTAACCCCTTTTTTCCACCTGGCAGCTAGATTTAACCCTTTTTATTACGTGGCAGCAAGATTTAGCCCTTTTACCACCTGGCAGCAAGATTTAACCCCTTTTTTCCACCTGGCAGCAAGATTTAACCCTTTTACCACCTGGCAGCAAGATTTAACCGCTTTTTTCCACCTGGCAGCAAGATTTAACCCTTTTTTTAAACGTGGCAGCAAGATTTAACCGTTTTAACACCTGACAGCAAGATTTAACCCCTTTTTACCACCTGGCAGCAAGATTTAACCCTTTTACAACCTAGCAGCAAGATTTAACCCCTTTTTCCCACCTGACAGCAAGATTTAACCCTTTTTTTTCACCTGGCAGCAAGATTTAACCTGTTTACCACCTTGCAGCAAGATTTAAGCCGTTTACCACCTGCAGCAAGATTTAACCCTTCTCCCACCTGGCAGCAGGATTTAACCCTTTACTACCTGGCAGCAAGATTTAAGCCGTTTACCACCTGGCAGCAAGAATTAATCCTTTTTTTTCCAGCTGGCAGCAAGATGTAACCGCCTTTTTACACCTGACAGCAATATTTAACCCGTTTACCACCTGGCAGCAAGATTTAACCCACTTTCCGCCTGGCAGTAAGATTTAATCCTTTTTTTTCCTCCTGGCAGCAAGATTTAACCCTTTTTTCTACATGGCAGCAAAATTTAAGCCGTTTACCAACTGGCAGCAAGATTTAGCCCATTTTTCTAGCTGGCAGCTAAATTTAACCCGTTTACCAACTGGCAGCAAGATTTAACCCTTTTACCACCTGGCAGCAAGATTTAACCCTTTTACTACCTGGCAGCAAGATTTAACCCTTTTTTCTACCTGGCAGCAAGATTTAAGCCATTTACCACATGGCAGCAAGATTTAATCCGTTTACCACCTGGCAGCAAGATTTAACCCTTTTACCACCTGGCAGCAAAATTTAACCTGTTAACTACCTGGCAGCAAGATTTAAGCTGTTTACCACCTGGCAGCAAGATTTAACCCGTTTACCACCTGGCAGCAAGATTTAACCCTTTTACCACCTGGCAGCAAGATTTAACCCGTTTACTACCTGGCAGCAAGATTTAACCAGTTTACCACCTGGCAGCAAGATTTATCCCTTTTACCACCTGGCAGCAAGATTTAACCTGTTTACCACCTGGCAGCAAGATTTAACCCTTTTACCACCTGTCAGCAATATTTAACCCTTTTACTACCTGGCAGCAAGATTTAACCCTTTTACCACCTGGCAGCAAGATTTACCCCTTTTTTCTACCTGGCAGCAAGATTTAAGCCATTTACCACATGGCAGCAATATTTAATCCGTTTACCACCTGGCAGCAAGATTTAACCCTTTTACCACCTGGCAGCAAAATTTAACCTGTTAACTACCTGGCAGAAAGATTTAACCCATTTACCACCTGGCAGCAAGATTTAACCCTTTTACCACCTTGCAGCAAGATTTATCCCTTTTACCACCTGGCAGCAGGATTTAACCCGTTTACTACCTGGCAGCAAGTTTTAAGCCATTTACCACCTGGCAGCAAGATTTAACCCGTTTACTACCTTGCAGGAAGATTTAAGCGTTTACCACCTGGCAGCAAGATTTAACCCTTTTTTCTACCTGACAGCAAGATTTAACCCGTTTACCACCTTGCAGCAAGATTTAACCCTTTTACCACCTGGCAGCAAGATTTTACCCGTTTACTACCTGGCAGCAAGATTTAATCCTTTTACCACCTGGCAGCAACATTTAACCCTTTTTTCTACCTGGCAGCAAGATTTAACCCGTTTACTACCTGGCAGCAAGATTTAAGCCGTTTACCACCTGGCAGCAAGATTTAACCCTTTTACCACCTGGCAGCAAGATTTAACCCGTTTACTACCTGGCAGCAAGATTTAAGCCGTGTACCATCTGGCAGCAAGATTTAACCCGTTTACCACCTGGCAAGCAAGATTTAACCCTTTTTTCTACCTGGCAGAAAGATTTAACCCATTTACCACCTGGCAGCAAGATTTAATCCTTTTTTTTCCACCTGGCAGCAAGATTTAACCCCTTTTTTCCACCTGACAGCAAGATTTAACCCGTTTACCACCGTGCAGCAAGATTTAACCCCTTTTTTCCACCTGGCAGCAAGATTTAACCCTTTTACCACCTGGCAGCAAGATTTAACCGCTTTTTTCCACCTGGCAGCAAGATTTAACCCTTTTTTTCATGTGGCAGCAAGACTTAACCCTTTTACCACCTGGCAGCAAGATTTAACCCCTTTTTACCACCTGGCAGCAAGATTTAACCCTTTTACCACCTAGCAGCAAGATTTAACCCCTTTTTTCCACCTGGCAGCAAGATTTAACCCTTTTACCACATGGCAGCAAGACTTATCCCCTTTTTTCCACATGGCAGCAAGATTTAACCCGTTTACCACCTTGCAGCAAGATTTATCCCTTTTACCACCTGGCAGCAGGATTTAACCCGTTTACTACCTGGCAGCAAGATTTAAGCCGTTTACCACCTGGCAGCAAGATTTAACCTGCTTACCACCTGGCAGCAAGATTTAACCCTTTTACCACCTGGCAGCAAGATTTAATCCTTTTTTTTCCAGCTGGCAGCTAGATGTAACCCCCTTTTCCACCTGACAGCAATATTTAACCCGTTTACCACCTGGCAGCAAGATTTAACCCATTTACCACCTGGCAGCAAGATTTAATCCTTTTTTTGCCACCTGCCAGGAAGATTTAACCTCTTTTTTCCCCCTGGCAGCAATATTTAACCCCTTTTTTCCACCTGACAGCAAGATTGAACCCGTTTACCACCTGGCAGCAAGATTTAACCCATTTACCACCTGGCAGCAAGATTTAGGGTATGTGCCCACGATGCGTATTTCATGCGTATTTGGTGCGGAAATTTCCGCAGTGTAAACACATGATATACGCATGTTAAGCCCTCTGCCATGGTCCCCTATGTAATTCCGCAATTGTAATGCCCATGCTGCGGAATTTTCCGCAGCGTTTTTGATGTGCGGAAAACTCCGCAGCATGTCAATTATTTGTGCGATTACGCATGCGGAATTGCCATCTACAATGCAGTAGAGAACACAAGGCAATTCCGCATGTGCAAAACATGCGAATTACGTGCGAAAATTGCATGCCAAATTCCGCATGCATTTTTCTGGGAAAACGACATGCGGAAATGAAGAGCAAATTTCCGCTTCATTTGCGCATCGTGGGCACATACCCTTAATCCTTTTTTTTCCACCTGGCAGCAAGATTTAACCCCTTTTTTCCACCTGGCAAGCAAGATTTAACCCTTTGTTCCCACCTGGCAGCAAGATTTAACCATTTTATCACCTGGCAGCAAGATTTAACCCTTTGTTCCCACCTGGAAGCAAGATTTAACCATTTTATCACGTGGCAAGCAAGATTTAACCCTTTTACCACCTGGCAGCAAGATTTAACCCTTTTTTCTACCAGGCATCAAGATTTAAGCCATTTACCACCTGGCAGCAAGATTTAACCCATTTACCACCTGGCAGCAAGATTTAACCCTTTTACCACCTGGCCGCAAGATTTAACCCGTTTACTACCTGGCAGCAAGATTTAAGCCGTTTACCACCTGGCAGCAAGATTTAACCCGTTTACCACCTGGCAGCAAGATTTAACCCGTTTACTACCTGGCAGGAAGATTTAAGCGTTTACCACCTGGCATAAGATTTAACCCTTTTTTCTACCTGACAGCAAGATTTAACCCGTTCACCACCTTGCAGCAAGATTTAACCCTTTTACCACCTGGCAGCAAGATTTTACCCGTTTACTACCTGGCAGCAAGATTTAATCCTTTTACCACCTGGCAGCAACATTTAACCCTTTTTTCTACCTGGCAGCAAGATTTAACCCGTTTACTACCTGGCAGCAAGATTTAAGCCGTTTACCACCTGGCAGCAAGATTTAACCCTTTTACCACCTGGCAGCAAGATTCAACCCTTTTACCACCTGGTAGCAAGATTTAACCCGTTTACTACCTCGCAGCAAGATTTAAGCCGTTTACCATCTGGCAGCAAGATTTAACCCGTTTACCACCTGGCAAGCAAGATTTAACCCTTTTTTCTACCTGGCAGAAAGATTTAACCCATTTACCACCTGGCAGCAAGATTTAACCCGTTTACCACCTTGCAGCAAGATTTATCCCTTTTACCACCTGGCAGCAGGATTTAACCCGTTTACTACCTGGCAGCAAGTTTTAAGCCATTTACCACCTGGCAGCAAGATTTAACCCGTTTACCACCTGGCAGGAAGATTTAATCCTTTTACCACCTGGCAGCAACATTTAACCCTTTTTTCTACCTGGCAGCAAGATTTAACCCGTTTACTACCTGGCAGCAAGATTTAAGCCGTTTACCACCTGGCAGCAAGATTTAAGCCGTTTACCACCTGGCAGCAAGATTTAACCCTTTTACCACCTGGCAGCAAGATTTATCCAGTTTACTACCTGGCAGCAAGATTTAAGCCGTTTACCATCTGGCAGCAAGATTTAACCCGTTTACCACCTGGCAAGCAAGATTTAACCCTTTTTTCTACCTGGCAGAAAGATTTAACCCATTTACCACCTGGCAGCAAGATTTAATCCTTTTTTTTCCACCTGGCAGCAAGATTTAACCCCTTTTTTCCACCTGACAGCAAGATTTAACCCGTTTACCACCGTGCAGCAAGATTTAACCCCTTTTTTCCACCTGGCAGCAAGATTTAACCCTTTTACCACCTGGCAGCAAGATTTAATCCTTTTTTTTCCACCTGGCAGCAAGATTTAACCCCTTTTTTCCACCTGACAGCAAGATTTAACCCGTTTACCACCGTGCAGCAAGATTTAACCCCTTTTTTCCACCTGACAGCAAGATTTAACCCGTTTACCACCTTGCAGCAAGATTTAACCCTTTTACCACCTGGCAGCAAGGTTTTACCAGTTTACTACCTGGCAGCAAGATTTAATCCTTTTACCACCTGGCAGCAACATTTAACCCTTTTTTCTACCTGGCAGCAAGATTTAACCCTTTTACTACCTGGCAGCAAGATTTAAGCCGTTTACCACCTGGCAGCAAGATTTAACCCTTTTACCACCTGGCAGCAAGATTTAACCCGTTTACTACCTGGCAGCAAGATTTAAGCTGTTTACCATCTGGCAGCAAGATTTAACCCGTTTACCACCTGGCAAGCAAGATTTAACCCTTTTTTCTACCTGGCAGAAAGATTTAACCCATTTACCACCTGGCAGCAAGATTTAATCCTTTTTTTTCCACCTGGCAGCAAGATTTAACCCCTTTTTTCCACCTGACAGCAAGATTTAACCCGTTTACCACCGTGCAGCAAGATTTAACCCCTTTTTTCCACCTGGCAGCAAGATTTAACCCTTTTACCACCTGGCAGCAAGATTTAACCGCTTTTTTCCACCTGGCAGCAAGATTTAACCCTTTTTTCATGTGGCAGCAAGACTTAACCCTTTTACCACCTGGCAGCAAGATTTAACCCCTTTTTACCACCTGGCAGCAAGATTTAACCCTTTTACCACCTAGCAGCAAGATTTAACCCCTTTTTTCCACCTGGCAGCAAGATTTAACCTTTTTTTTTCACCTGGCAGCAAGATTTGACCCTTTTACCACATGGCAGCAAGACTTATCCCCTTTTTTCCACATGGCAGCAAGATTTTACCCGTTTACCACCTTGCAGCAAGATTTATCCCTTTTACCACCTGGCAGCAGGATTTAACCCGTTTACTAACTGGCAGCAAGATTTAAGCCGTTTACCACCTGGCAGCAAGATTTAACCTGCTTACCACCTGGCAACAAGATTTAACCCTTTTACCACCTGGCAGCAAGATTTAATCCTTTTTTTTCCAGCTGGCAGCTAGATGTAACCCCCTTTTCCACCTGACAGCAATATTTAACCCGTTTACCACCTGTCAGCAAGATTTAACCCATTTACCACCTGGCAGCAAGATTTAATCCTTTTTTTGCCACCTGCCAGGAAGATTTAACCTCTTTTTTCCACCTGGCAGCAATATTTAACCCCTTTTTTCCACCTGACAGCAAGATTTAACCCGTTTACCACCTGGCAGCAAGATTTAACCCATTTACCACCTGGCAGCAAGGTTTAGGGTATGTGCCCACGATGCGTATTTCATGCGTATTTGGTGCGGAAATTTCCGCAGTGTAAACGCATGATATACGCATGTTAAGCCCTCTGCCATGGTCCCCTATGTAATTCCGCAATTGTAATGCCCATGCTGCGGAATTTTCCGCAGCGTTTTTGATGTGCGGAAAATTCCGCAGCATGTCAATTATTTGTGCGATTACGCATGCGGAATTGCCATCTACAATGCAGTAGAGAACAAAAGGCAATTCCGCATGTGCAAAACATGCGAATTACGTGCGAAAAATGCATGCCAAATTCTGCATGCATTTTTCCGGGAAAACGACATGCGGAAATGAAGAGTAAATTTCTGCTTCATTTGCGCATCGTGGGCACATACCCTTAATCCTTTTTTTTCCACCTGGCAGCAAGATTTAACCCCTTTTTTCCACCTGGCAAGCAAGATTTAACCCTTTGTTCCCACCTGGCAGCAAGATTTAACAATTTTATCACCTGGCAAGCAAGATTTAACCCTTTTACCACCTGGCAGCAAGATTTAACCCTTTTTTCTACCTGGCATCAAGATTTAAGCCATTTACCACCTGGCAGCAAGATTTAACCCATTTACCACCTGGCAGCAAGATTTAACCCTTTTACCACCTGGCCGCAAGATTTAACCCGTTTACTACCTGGCAGCAAGATTTAAGCCGTTTACCACCTGGCAGCAAGATTTAACCCATTTACCACCTGGCAGCAAGATTTAACCCGTTTACTACCTGGCAGGAAGATTTAAGCGTTAACCACCTGGCAGCAAGATTTAACCCTTTTTTCTACCTGACAGCAAGATTTAACCCGTTTACCACCTTGCAGCAAGATTTAACCCTTTTACCACCTGGCAGCAAGATTTTACCCGTTTACTACCTGGCAGCAAGATTTAATCCTTTTACCACCTGGCAGCAACATTTAACCCTTTTTTCTACCTGGCAGCAAGATTTAACCCGTTTACTACCTGGCAGCAAGATTTAAGCCGTTTACCACCTGGCAGCAAGATTTAACCCTTTTACCACCTGGCAGCAAGATTCAACCCTTTTACCACCTCGTAGCAAGATTTAACCCGTTTACTACCTCGCAGCAAGATTTAAGCCGTTTACCATCTGGCAGCAAGATTTAACCCGTTTACCACCTGGCAAGCAAGATTTAACCCTTTTTTCTACCTGGCAGAAAGATTTAACCCATTTACCACCTGGCAGCAAGATTTAACCCGTTTACCACCTTGCAGCAAGATATATCCCTTTTACCACCTGGCAGCAGGATTGAACCCGTTTACTACCTGGCAGCAAGTTTTAAGCCATTTACCACCTGGCAGCAAGATTTAACCCGTTTACTACCTTGCAGGAAGATTTAAGCGTTTACCACCTGGCAGCAAGATTTAACCCTTTTTTCTACCTGACAGCAAGATTTAACCCGTTTACCACCTTGCAGCAAGATTTAACCCTTTTACCACCTGGCAGCAAGATTTTACCCGTTTACTACCTGGCAGCAAGATTTAATCCTTTTACCACCTGGCAGCAACATTTAACCCTTTTTTCTACCTGGCAGCAAGATTTAACCCGTTTACTACCTGGTAGCAAGATTTAAGCCGTTTACCACCTGGCAGCAAGATTTAACCCTTTTACCACCTGGCAGCAAGATTTAACCCGTTTACTACCTGGCAGCAAGATTTAAGCCGTGCACCATCTGGCAGGAAGATTTAACCCGTTTACCACCTGGCAAGCAAGATTTAACCCTTTTTTCTACCTGGCAGAAAGATTTAACCCATTTACCACCTGGCAGCAAGATTTAATCCTTTTTTTTCCACCTGGCAGCAAGATTTAACCCCTTTTTTCCACCTGACAGCAAGATTTAACCCGTTTACCACCGTGCAGCAAGATTTAACCCCTTTTTTCCACCTGGCAGCAAGATTTAACCCTTTTACCACCTGGCAGCAAGATTTAACCGCTTTTTTCCACCTGGCAGCAAGATTTAACCCTTTTTTTCATGTGGCAGCAAGACTTAACCCTTTTACCACCTGGCAGCAAGATTTAACCCCTTTTTACCACCTGGCAGCAAGATTTAACCCTTTTACCACCTAGCAGCAAGATTTAACCCCTTTTTTCCACCTGGCAGCAAGATTTAACCCTTTTACCACCTGGCAGCAAGATTTAATCCTTTTTTTTCCAGCTGGCAGCTAGATGTAACCCCCTTTTCCACCTGACAGCAATATTTAACCCGTTTACCACCTGGCAGCAAGATTTAACCCATTTACCACCTGGCAGCAAGATTTAATCCTTTTTTTGCCACCTGCCAGGAAGATTTAACCTCTTTTTTCCACCTGGCAGCAATATTTAACCCCTTTTTTCCACCTGACAGCAAGATTGAACCCGTTTACCACCTGGCAGCAAGATTTAACCCATTTACCACCTGGCAGCAAGATTTAGGGTATGTGCCCACGATGCGTATTTCATGCGTATTTGGTGCGGAAATTTCCGCAGTGTAAACACATGATATACGCATGTTAAGCCCTCTGCCATGGTCCCCTAAGTAATTCCGCAATTGTAATGCCCATGCTGCGGAATTTTCCGCAGCGTTTTTGATGTGCGGAAAACTCCGCAGCATGTCAATTATTTGTGCGATTACGCATGCGGAATTGCCATCTACAATGCAGTAGAGAACACAAGGCAATTCCGCATGTGCAAAACATGCGAATTACGTGCGAAAATTGCATGCCAAATTCCGCATGCATTTTTCTGGGAAAACGACATGCGGAAATGAAGAGCAAATTTCCGCTTCATTTGCGCATCGTGGGCACATACCCTTAATCCTTTTTTTTCCACCTGGCAGCAAGATTTAACTCCTTTTTTCCACCTGGCAAGCAAGAATTAACCCTTTGTTCCCACCTGGCAGCAAGATTTAACCATTTTATCACCTGGCAGCAAGATTTAACCCTTTGTTCCCACCTGGAAGCAAGATTTAACCATTTTATCACGTGGCAAGCAAGATTTAACCCTTTTACCACCTGGCAGCAAGATTTTACCCGTTTACTACCTGGCAGCAAGATTTAATCCTTTTACCACCTGGCAGCAAGATTTAACCCATTTACCACCTGGCAGCAAGATTTAACCCTTTTACCACCTGGCCGCAAGATTTAACCCGTTTACTACCTGGCAGCAAGATTTAAGCCGTTTACCACCTGGCAGCAAGATTTAACCCGTTTACCACCTGGCAGCAAGATTTAACCCGTTTACTACCTGGCAGGAAGATTTAAGCGTTTACCACCTGGCATAAGATTTAACCCTTTTTTCTACCTGACAGCAAGATTTAACCCGTTTACCACCTTGCAGCAAGATTTAACCCTTTTACCACCTGGCAGCAAGATTTTACCCGTTTACTACCTGGCAGCAAGATTTAATCCTTTTACCACCTGGCAGCAACATTTAACCCTTTTTTCTACCTGGCAGCAAGATTTAACCCGTTTACTACCTGGCAGCAAGATTTAAGCCGTTTACCACCTGGCAGCAAGATTTAACCCTTTTACCACCTGGCAGCAAGATTCAACCCTTTTACCACCTGGTAGCAAGATTTAACCCGTTTACTACCTCGCAGCAAGATTTAAGCCGTTTACCATCTGGCAGCAAGATTTAACCCGTTTACCACCTGGCAAGCAAGATTTAACCCTTTTTTCTACCTGGCAGAAAGATTTAACCCATTTACCACCTGGCAGCAAGATTTAACCCGTTTACCACCTTGCAGCAAGATTTATCCCTTTTACCACCTGGCAGCAGGATTTAACCCGTTTACTACCTGGCAGCAAGTTTTAAGCCATTTACCACCTGGCAGCAAGATTTAACCCGTTTACCACCTGGCAGCAAGATTTAACCCGTTTACTACCTGGCAGGAAGATTTAATCCTTTTACCACCTGGCAGCAACATTTAACCCTTTTTTCTACCTGGCAGCAAGATTTAAGCCGTTTACCACCTGGCAGCAAGATTTAACCCTTTTACCACCTGGCAGCAAGATTCAACCCTTTTACCACCTCGTAGCAAGATTTAACCCGTTTACTACCTCGCAGCAAGATTTAAGCCGTTTACCATCTGGCAGCAAGATTTAACCCGTTTACCACCTGGCAAGCAAGATTTAACCCTTTTTTCTACCTGGCAGAAAGATTTAACCCATTTACCACCTGGCAGCAAGATTTAACCCGTTTACCACCTTGCAGCAAGATATATCCCTTTTACCACCTGGCAGCAGGATTGAACCCGTTTACTACCTGGCAGCAAGTTTTAAGCCATTTACCACCTGGCAGCAAGATTTAACCCGTTTACTACCTTGCAGGAAGATTTAAGCGTTTACCACCTGGCAGCAAGATTTAACCCTTTTTTCTACCTGACAGCAAGATTTAACCCGTTTACCACCTTGCAGCAAGATTTAACCCTTTTACCACCTGGCAGCAAGATTTTACCCGTTTACTACCTGGCAGCAAGATTTAATCCTTTTACCACCTGGCAGCAACATTTAACCCTTTTTTCTACCTGGCAGCAAGATTTAACCCGTTTACTACCTGGTAGCAAGATTTAAGCCGTTTACCACCTGGCAGCAAGATTTAACCCTTTTACCACCTGGCAGCAAGATTTAACCCGTTTACTACCTGGCAGCAAGATTTAAGCCGTGCACCATCTGGCAGCAAGATTTAACCCGTTTACCACCTGGCAAGCAAGATTTAACCCTTTTTTCTACCTGGCAGAAAGATTTAACCCATTTACCACCTGGCAGCAAGATTTAATCCTTTTTTTTCCACCTGGCAGCAAGATTTAACCCCTTTTTTCCACCTGACAGCAAGATTTAACCCGTTTACCACCGTGCAGCAAGATTTAACCCCTTTTTTCCACCTGGCAGCAAGATTTAACCCTTTTACCACCTGGCAGCAAGATTTAACCGCTTTTTTCCACCTGGCAGCAAGATTTAACCCTTTTTTTCATGTGGCAGCAAGACTTAACCCTTTTACCACCTGGCAGCAAGATTTAACCCCTTTTTACCACCTGGCAGCAAGATTTAACCCTTTTACCACCTAGCAGCAAGATTTAACCCCTTTTTTCCACCTGGCAGCAAGATTTAACCCTTTTACCACATGGCAGCAAGACTTATCCCCTTTTTTCCACATGGCAGCAAGATTTAACCCGTTTACCACCTTGCAGCAAGATTTATCCCTTTTACCACCTGGCAGCAGGATTTAACCCGTTTACTACCTGGCAGCAAGATTTAAGCCGTTTACCACCTGGCAGCAAGATTTAACCTGCTTACCACCTGGCAGCAAGATTTAACCCTTTTACCACCTGGCAGCAAGATTTAATCCTTTTTTTTCCAGCTGGCAGCTAGATGTAACCCCCTTTTCCACCTGACAGCAATATTTAACCCGTTTACCACCTGGCAGCAAGATTTAACCCATTTACCACCTGGCAGCAAGATTTAATCCTTTTTTTGCCACCTGCCAGGAAGATTTAACCTCTTTTTTCCACCTGGCAGCAATATTTAACCCCTTTTTTCCACCTGACAGCAAGATTGAACCCGTTTACCACCTGGCAGCAAGATTTAACCCATTTACCACCTGGCAGCAAGATTTAGGGTATGTGCCCACGATGCGTATTTCATGCGTATTTGGTGCGGAAATTTCCGCAGTGTAAACACATGATATACGCATGTTAAGCCCTCTGCCATGGTCCCCTATGTAATTCCGCAATTGTAATGCCCATGCTGCGGAATTTTCCGCAGCGTTTTTGATGTGCGGAAAACTCCGCAGCATGTCAATTATTTGTGCGATTACGCATGCGGAATTGCCATCTACAATGCAGTAGAGAACACAAGGCAATTCCGCATGTGCAAAACATGCGAATTACGTGCGAAAATTGCATGCCAAATTCCGCATGCATTTTTCTGGGAAAACGACATGCGGAAATGAAGAGCAAATTTCCGCTTCATTTGCGCATCGTGGGCACATACCCTTAATCCTTTTTTTTCCACCTGGCAGCAAGATTTAACTCCTTTTTTCCACCTGGCAAGCAAGAATTAACCCTTTGTTCCCACCTGGCAGCAAGATTTAACCATTTTATCACCTGGCAGCAAGATTTAACCCTTTGTTCCCACCTGGAAGCAAGATTTAACCATTTCATCACGTGGCAAGCAAGATTTAACCCTTTTACCACCTGGCAGCAAGATTTTACCCGTTTACTACCTGGCAGCAAGATTTAATCCTTTTACCACCTGGCAGCAAGATTTAACCCATTTACCACCTGGCAGCAAGATTTAACCCTTTTACCACCTGGCCGCAAGATTTAACCCGTTTACTACCTGGCAGCAAGATTTAAGCCGTTTACCACCTGGCAGCAAGATTTAACCCGTTTACCACCTGGCAGCAAGATTTAACCCGTTTACTACCTGGCAGGAAGATTTAAGCGTTTACCACCTGGCATAAGATTTAACCCTTTTTTCTACCTGACAGCAAGATTTAACCCGTTTACCACCTTGCAGCAAGATTTAACCCTTTTACCACCTGGCAGCAAGATTTTACCCGTTTACTACCTGGCAGCAAGATTTAATCCTTTTACCACCTGGCAGCAACATTTAACCCTTTTTTCTACCTGGCAGCAAGATTTAACCCGTTTACTACCTGGCTGCAAGATTTAAGCCGTTTACCACCTGGCAGCAAGATTTAACCCTTTTACCACCTGGCAGCAAGATTCAACCCTTTTACCACCTCGTAGCAAGATTTAACCCGTTTACTACCTCGCAGCAAGATTTAAGCCGTTTACCATCTGGCAGCAAGATTTAACCCGTTTACCACCTGGCAAGCAAGATTTAACCCTTTTTTCTACCTGGCAGAAAGATTTAACCCATTTACCACCTGGCAGCAAGATTTAACCCGTTTACCACCTTGCAGCAAGATTTATCCCTTTTACCACCTGGCAGCAGGATTTAACCCGTTTACTACCTGGCAGCAAGTTTTAAGCCATTTACCACCTGGCAGCAAGATTTAACCCGTTTACCACCTGGCAGCAAGATTTAACCCGTTTACTACCTGGCAGGAAGATTTAATCCTTTTACCACCTGGCAGCAACATTTAACCCTTTTTTCTACCTGGCAGCAAGATTTAAGCCGTTTACCACCTGGCAGCAAGATTTAACCCTTTTACCACCTGGCAGCAAGATTTATCCAGTTTACTACCTGGCAGCAAGATTTAAGCCGTTTACCATCTGGCAGCAAGATTTAACCCGTTTACCACCTGGCAAGCAAGATTTAACCCTTTTTTCTACCTGGCAGAAAGATTTAACCCATTTACCACCTGGCAGCAAGATTTAATCCTTTTTTTTCCACCTGGCAGCAAGATTTAACCCCTTTTTTCCACCTGACAGCAAGATTTAACCCGTTTACCACCGTGCAGCAAGATTTAACCCCTTTTTTCCACCTGGCAGCAAGATTTAACCCTTTTACCACCTGGCAGCAAGATTTAATCCTTTTTTTTCCACCTGGCAGCAAGATTTAACCCCTTTTTTCCACCTGACAGCAAGATTTAACCCGTTTACCACCGTGCAGCAAGATTTAACCCCTTTTTTCCACCTGACAGCAAGATTTAACCCGTTTACCACCTTGCAGCAAGATTTAACCCTTTTACCACCTGGCAGCAAGGTTTTACCCGTTTACTACCTGGCAGCAAGATTTAATCCTTTTACCACCTGGCAGCAACATTTAACCCTTTTTTCTACCTGGCAGCAAGATTTAACCCTTTTACTACCTGGCAGCAAGATTTAAGCCGTTTACCACCTGGCAGCAAGATTTAACCCTTTTACCACCTGGCAGCAAGATTTAACCCGTTTACTACCTGGCAGCAAGATTTAAGCTGTTTACCATCTGGCAGCAAGATTTAACCCGTTTACCACCTGGCAAGCAAGATTTAACCCTTTTTTCTACCTGGCAGAAAGATTTAACCCATTTACCACCTGGCAGCAAGATTTAATCCTTTTTTTTCCACCTGGCAGCAAGATTTAACCCCTTTTTTCCACCTGACAGCAAGATTTAACCCGTTTACCACCTGGCAGCAAGATTTAACCCATTTACCACCTGGCAGCAAGATTTAGGGTATGTGCCCACGATGCGTATTTCATGCGTATTTGGTGCGGAAATTTCCGCAGTGTAAACACATGATATACGCATGTTAAGCCCTCTGCCATGGTCCCCTATGTAATTCCGCAATTGTAATGCCCATGCTGCGGAATTTTCCGCAGCGTTTTTGATGTGCGGAAAACTCCGCAGCATGTCAATTATTTGTGCGATTACGCATGCGGAATTGCCATCTACAATGCAGTAGAGAACACAAGGCAATTCCGCATGTGCAAAACATGCGAATTACGTGCGAAAATTGCATGCCAAATTCCGCATGCATTTTTCTGGGAAAACGACATGCGGAAATGAAGAGCAAATTTCCGCTTCATTTGCGCATCGTGGGCACATACCCTTAATCCTTTTTTTTCCACCTGGCAGCAAGATTTAACTCCTTTTTTCCACCTGGCAAGCAAGAATTAACCCTTTGTTCCCACCTGGCAGCAAGATTTAACCATTTTATCACCTGGCAGCAAGATTTAACCCTTTGTTCCCACCTGGAAGCAAGATTTAACCATTTTATCACGTGGCAAGCAAGATTTAACCCTTTTACCACCTGGCAGCAAGATTTTACCCGTTTACTACCTGGCAGCAAGATTTAATCCTTTTACCACCTGGCAGCAAGATTTAACCCATTTACCACCTGGCAGCAAGATTTAACCCTTTTACCACCTGGCCGCAAGATTTAACCCGTTTACTACCTGGCAGCAAGATTTAAGCCGTTTACCACCTGGCAGCAAGATTTAACCCGTTTACCACCTGGCAGCAAGATTTAACCCGTTTACTACCTGGCAGGAAGATTTAAGCGTTTACCACCTGGCATAAGATTTAACCCTTTTTTCTACCTGACAGCAAGATTTAACCCGTTTACCACCTTGCAGCAAGATTTAACCCTTTTACCACCTGGCAGCAAGATTTTACCCGTTTACTACCTGGCAGCAAGATTTAATCCTTTTACCACCTGGCAGCAACATTTAACCCTTTTTTCTACCTGGCAGCAAGATTTAACCCGTTTACTACCTGGCAGCAAGATTTAAGCCGTTTACCACCTGGCAGCAAGATTTAACCCTTTTACCACCTGGCAGCAAGATTCAACCCTTTTACCACCTCGTAGCAAGATTTAACCCGTTTACTACCTCGCAGCAAGATTTAAGCCGTTTACCATCTGGCAGCAAGATTTAACCCGTTTACCACCTGGCAAGCAAGATTTAACCCTTTTTTCTACCTGGCAGAAAGATTTAACCCATTTACCACCTGGCAGCAAGATTTAACCCGTTTACCACCTTGCAGCAAGATTTATCCCTTTTACCACCTGGCAGCAGGATTTAACCCGTTTACTACCTGGCAGCAAGTTTTAAGCCATTTACCACCTGGCAGCAAGATTTAACCCGTTTACCACCTGGCAGCAAGATTTAACCCGTTTACTACCTGGCAGGAAGATTTAATCCTTTTACCACCTGGCAGCAACATTTAACCCTTTTTTCTACCTGGCAGCAAGATTTAAGCCGTTTACCACCTGGCAGCAAGATTTAACCCTTTTACCACCTGGCAGCAAGATTTATCCAGTTTACTACCTGGCAGCAAGATTTAAGCCGTTTACCATCTGGCAGCAAGATTTAACCCGTTTACCACCTGGCAAGCAAGATTTAACCCTTTTTTCTACCTGGCAGAAAGATTTAACCCATTTACCACCTGGCAGCAAGATTTAATCCTTTTTTTTCCACCTGGCAGCAAGATTTAACCCCTTTTTTCCACCTGACAGCAAGATTTAACCCGTTTACCACCGTGCAGCAAGATTTAACCCCTTTTTTCCACCTGGCAGCAAGATTTAACCCTTTTACCACCTGGCAGCAAGATTTAATCCTTTTTTTTCCACCTGGCAGCAAGATTTAACCCCTTTTTTCCACCTGACAGCAAGATTTAACCCGTTTACCACCGTGCAGCAAGATTTAACCCCTTTTTTCCACCTGACAGCAAGATTTAACCCGTTTACCACCTTGCAGCAAGATTTAACCCTTTTACCACCTGGCAGCAAGGTTTTACCCGTTTACTACCTGGCAGCAAGATTTAATCCTTTTACCACCTGGCAGCAACATTTAACCCTTTTTTCTACCTGGCAGCAAGATTTAACCCTTTTACTACCTGGCAGCAAGATTTAAGCCGTTTACCACCTGGCAGCAAGATTTAACCCTTTTACCACCTGGCAGCAAGATTTAACCCGTTTACTACCTGGCAGCAAGATTTAAGCTGTTTACCATCTGGCAGCAAGATTTAACCCGTTTACCACCTGGCAAGCAAGATTTAACCCTTTTTTCTACCTGGCAGAAAGATTTAACCCATTTACCACCTGGCAGCAAGATTTAATCCTTTTTTTTCCACCTGGCAGCAAGATTTAACCCCTTTTTTCCACCTGACAGCAAGATTTAACCCGTTTACCACCGTGCAGCAAGATTTAACCCCTTTTTTCCACCTGGCAGCAAGATTTAACCCTTTTACCACCTGGCAGCAAGATTTAACCGCTTTTTTCCACCTGGCAGCAAGATTTAACCCTTTTTTCATGTGGCAGCAAGACTTAACCCTTTTACCACCTGGCAGCAAGATTTAACCCCTTTTTACCACCTGGCAGCAAGATTTAACCCTTTTACCACCTAGCAGCAAGATTTAACCCCTTTTTTCCACCTGGCAGCAAGATTTAACCTTTTTTTTTCACCTGGCAGCAAGATTTGACCCTTTTACCACATGGCAGCAAGACTTATCCCCTTTTTTCCACATGGCAGCAAGATTTTACCCGTTTACCACCTTGCAGCAAGATTTATCCCTTTTACCACCTGGCAGCAGGATTTAACCCGTTTACTAGCTGGCAGCAAGATTTAAGCCGTTTACCACCTGGCAGCAAGATTTAACCTGCTTACCACCTGGCAACAAGATTTAACCCTTTTACCACCTGGCAGCAAGATTTAATCCTTTTTTTTCCAGCTGGCAGCTAGATGTAACCCCCTTTTCCACCTGACAGCAATATTTAACCCGTTTACCACCTGTCAGCAAGATTTAACCCATTTACCACCTGGCAGCAAGATTTAATCCTTTTTTTGCCACCTGCCAGGAAGATTTAACCTCTTTTTTCCACCTGGCAGCAATATTTAACCCCTTTTTTCCACCTGACAGCAAGATTTAACCCGTTTACCACCTGGCAGCAAGATTTAACCCATTTACCACCTGGCAGCAAGGTTTAGGGTATGTGCCCACGATGCGTATTTCATGCGTATTTGGTGCGGAAATTTCCGCAGTGTAAACGCATGATATACGCATGTTAAGCCCTCTGCCATGGTCCCCTATGTAATTCCGCAATTGTAATGCCCATGCTGCGGAATTTTCCGCAGCGTTTTTGATGTGCGGAAAATTCCGCAGCATGTCAATTATTTGTGCGATTACGCATGCGGAATTGCCATCTACAATGCAGTAGAGAACACAAGGCAATTCCGCATGTGCAAAACATGCGAATTACGTGCGAAAATTGCATGCCAAATTCCGCATGCATTTTTCTGGGAAAACGACATGCGGAAATGAAGAGCAAATTTCCGCTTCATTTGCGCATCGTGGGCACATACCCTTAATCCTTTTTTTTCCACCTGGCAGCAAGATTTAACTCCTTTTTTCCACCTGGCAAGCAAGAATTAACCCTTTGTTCCCACCTGGCAGCAAGATTTAACCATTTTATCACCTGGCAGCAAGATTTAACCCTTTGTTCCCACCTGGAAGCAAGATTTAACCATTTTATCACGTGGCAAGCAAGATTTAACCCTTTTACCACCTGGCAGCAAGATTTTACCCGTTTACTACCTGGCAGCAAGATTTAATCCTTTTACCACCTGGCAGCAAGATTTAACCCATTTACCACCTGGCAGCAAGATTTAACCCTTTTACCACCTGGCCGCAAGATTTAACCCGTTTACTACCTGGCAGCAAGATTTAAGCCGTTTACCACCTGGCAGCAAGATTTAACCCGTTTACCACCTGGCAGCAAGATTTAACCCGTTTACTACCTGGCAGGAAGATTTAAGCGTTTACCACCTGGCATAAGATTTAACCCTTTTTTCTACCTGACAGCAAGATTTAACCCGTTTACCACCTTGCAGCAAGATTTAACCCTTTTACCACCTGGCAGCAAGATTTTACCCGTTTACTACCTGGCAGCAAGATTTAATCCTTTTACCACCTGGCAGCAACATTTAACCCTTTTTTCTACCTGGCAGCAAGATTTAACCCGTTTACTACCTGGCAGCAAGATTTAAGCCGTTTACCACCTGGCAGCAAGATTTAACCCTTTTACCACCTGGCAGCAAGATTCAACCCTTTTACCACCTGGTAGCAAGATTTAACCCGTTTACTACCTCGCAGCAAGATTTAAGCCGTTTACCATCTGGCAGCAAGATTTAACCCGTTTACCACCTGGCAAGCAAGATTTAACCCTTTTTTCTACCTGGCAGAAAGATTTAACCCATTTACCACCTGGCAGCAAGATTTAACCCGTTTACCACCTTGCAGCAAGATTTATCCCTTTTACCACCTGGCAGCAGGATTTAACCCGTTTACTACCTGGCAGCAAGTTTTAAGCCATTTACCACCTGGCAGCAAGATTTAACCCGTTTACCACCTGGCAGCAAGATTTAACCCGTTTACTACCTGGCAGGAAGATTTAATCCTTTTACCACCTGGCAGCAACATTTAACCCTTTTTTCTACCTGGCAGCAAGATTTAAGCCGTTTACCACCTGGCAGCAAGATTTAACCCTTTTACCACCTGGCAGCAAGATTTATCCAGTTTACTGCCTGGCAGCAAGATTTAAGCCGTTTACCATCTGGCAGCAAGATTTAACCCGTTTACCACCTGGCAAGCAAGATTTAACCCTTTTTTCTACCTGGCAGAAAGATTTAACCCATTTACCACCTGGCAGCAAGATTTAATCCTTTTTTTTCCACCTGGCAGCAAGATTTAACCCCTTTTTTCCACCTGACAGCAAGATTTAACCCGTTTACCACCGTGCAGCAAGATTTAACCCCTTTTTTCCACCTGGCAGCAAGATTTAACCCTTTTACCAACTGGCAGCAAGATTTAACCGCTTTTTTCCACCTGGCAGCAAGATTTAACCCTTTTTTCATGTGGCAGCAAGACTTAACCCTTTTACCACCTGGCAGCAAGATTTAACCCCTTTTTACCACCTGGCAGCAAGATTTAACCCTTTTACCACCTAGCAGCAAGATTTAACCCCTTTTTTCCACCTGGCAGCAAGATTTAACCTTTTTTTTTCACCTGGCAGCAAGATTTGACCCTTTTACCACATGGCAGCAAGACTTATCCCCTTTTTTCCACATGGCAGCAAGATTTTACCCGTTTACCACCTTGCAGCAAGATTTATCCCTTTTACCACCTGGCAGCAGGATTTAACCCGTTTACTAGCTGGCAGCAAGATTTAAGCCGTTTACCACCTGGCAGCAAGATTTAACCTGCTTACCACCTGGCAACAAGATTTAACCCTTTTACCACCTGGCAGCAAGATTTAATCCTTTTTTTTCCAGCTGGCAGCTAGATGTAACCCCCTTTTCCACCTGACAGCAATATTTAACCCGTTTACCACCTGTCAGCAAGATTTAACCCATTTACCACCTGGCAGCAAGATTTAATCCTTTTTTTGCCACCTGCCAGGAAGATTTAACCTCTTTTTTCCACCTGGCAGCAATATTTAACCCCTTTTTTCCACCTGACAGCAAGATTTAACCCGTTTACCACCTGGCAGCAAGATTTAACCCATTTACCACCTGGCAGCAAGGTTTAGGGTATGTGCCCACGATGCGTATTTCATGCGTATTTGGTGCGGAAATTTCCGCAGTGTAAACGCATGATATACGCATGTTAAGCCCTCTGCCATGGTCCCCTATGTAATTCCGCAATTGTAATGCCCATGCTGCGGAATTTTCCGCAGCGTTTTTGATGTGCGGAAAATTCCGCAGCATGTCAATTATTTGTGCGATTACGCATGCGGAATTGCCATCTACAATGCAGTAGAGAACAAAAGGCAATTCCGCATGTGCAAAACATGCGAATTACGTGCGAAAAATGCATGCCAAATTCTGCATGCATTTTTCCGGGAAAACGACATGCGGAAATGAAGAGCAAATTTCTGCTTCATTTGCGCATCGTGGGCACATACCCTTAATCCTTTTTTTTCCACCTGGCAGCAAGATTTAACCCCTTTTTTCCACCTGGCAAGCAAGATTTAACCCTTTGTTCCCACCTGGCAGCAAGATTTAACCATTTTATCACCTGGCAAGCAAGATTTAACCCTTTTACCACCTGGCAGCAAGATTTAACCCTTTTTTCTACCTGGCATCAAGATTTAAGCCATTTACCACCTGGCAGCAAGATTTAACCCATTTACCACCTGGCAGCAAGATTTAACCCTTTTACCACCTGGCCGCAAGATTTAACCCGTTTACTACCTGGCAGCAAGATTTAAGCCGTTTACCACCTGGCAGCAAGATTTAACCCATTTACCACCTGGCAGCAAGATTTAACCCGTTTACTACCTGGCAGGAAGATTTAAGCGTTAACCACCTGGCAGCAAGATTTAACCCTTTTTTCTACCTGACAGCAAGATTTAACCCGTTTACCACCTTGCAGCAAGATTTAACCCTTTTACCACCTGGCAGCAAGATTTTACCCGTTTACTACCTGGCAGCAAGATTTAATCCTTTTACCACCTGGCAGCAACATTTAACCCTTTTTTCTACCTGGCAGCAAGATTTAACCCGTTTACTACCTGGCAGCAAGATTTAAGCCGTTTACCACCTGGCAGCAAGATTTAACCCTTTTACCACCTGGCAGCAAGATTCAACCCTTTTACCACCTCGTAGCAAGATTTAACCCGTTTACTACCTCGCAGCAAGATTTAAGCCGTTTACCATCTGGCAGCAAGATTTAACCCGTTTACCACCTGGCAAGCAAGATTTAACCCTTTTTTCTACCTGGCAGAAAGATTTAACCCATTTACCACCTGGCAGCAAGATTTAACCCGTTTACCACCTTGCAGCAAGATATATCCCTTTTACCACCTGGCAGCAGGATTGAACCCGTTTACTACCTGGCAGCAAGTTTTAAGCCATTTACCACCTGGCAGCAAGATTTAACCCGTTTACTACCTTGCAGGAAGATTTAAGCGTTTACCACCTGGCAGCAAGATTTAACCCTTTTTTCTACCTGACAGCAAGATTTAACCCGTTTACCTCCTTGCAGCAAGATTTAACCCTTTTACCACCTGGCAGCAAGATTTTACCCGTTTACTACCTGGCAGCAAGATTTAATCCTTTTACCACCTGGCAGCAACATTTAACCCTTTTTTCTACCTGGCAGCAAGATTTAACCCGTTTACTACCTGGTAGCAAGATTTAAGCCGTTTACCACCTGGCAGCAAGATTTAACCCTTTTACCACCTGGCAGCAAGATTTAACCCGTTTACTACCTGGCAGCAAGATTTAAGCCGTGCACCATCTGGCAGCAAGATTTAACCCGTTTACCACCTGGCAAGCAAGATTTAACCCTTTTTTCTACCTGGCAGAAAGATTTAACCCATTTACCACCTGGCAGCAAGATTTAATCCTTTTTTTTCCACCTGGCAGCAAGATTTAACCCCTTTTTTCCACCTGACAGCAAGATTTAACCCGTTTACCACCGTGCAGCAAGATTTAACCCCTTTTTTCCACCTGGCAGCAAGATTTAACCCTTTTACCACCTGGCAGCAAGATTTAACCGCTTTTTTCCACCTGGCAGCAAGATTTAACCCTTTTTTTCATGTGGCAGCAAGACTTAACCCTTTTACCACCTGGCAGCAAGATTTAACCCCTTTTTACCACCTGGCAGCAAGATTTAACCCTTTTACCACCTAGCAGCAAGATTTAACCCCTTTTTTCCACCTGGCAGCAAGATTTAACCCTTTTACCACATGGCAGCAAGACTTATCCCCTTTTTTCCACATGGCAGCAAGATTTAACCCGTTTACCACCTTGCAGCAAGATTTATCCCTTTTACCACCTGGCAGCAGGATTTAACCCGTTTACTACCTGGCAGCAAGATTTAAGCCGTTTACCACCTGGCAGCAAGATTTAACCTGCTTACCACCTGGCAGCAAGATTTAACCCTTTTACCACCTGGCAGCAAGATTTAATCCTTTTTTTTCCAGCTGGCAGCTAGATGTAACCCCCTTTTCCACCTGACAGCAATATTTAACCCGTTTACCACCTGGCAGCAAGATTTAACCCATTTACCACCTGGCAGCAAGATTTAATCCTTTTTTTGCCACCTGCCAGGAAGATTTAACCTCTTTTTTCCACCTGGCAGCAATATTTAACCCCTTTTTTCCACCTGACAGCAAGATTGAACCCGTTTACCACCTGGCAGCAAGATTTAACCCATTTACCACCTGGCAGCAAGATTTAGGGTATGTGCCCACGATGCGTATTTCATGCGTATTTGGTGCGGAAATTTCCGCAGTGTAAACACATGATATACGCATGTTAAGCCCTCTGCCATGGTCCCCTATGTAATTCCGCAATTGTAATGCCCATGCTGCGGAATTTTCCGCAGCGTTTTTGATGTGCGGAAAACTCCGCAGCATGTCAATTATTTGTGCGATTACGCATGCGGAATTGCCATCTACAATGCAGTAGAGAACACAAGGCAATTCCGCATGTGCAAAACATGCGAATTACGTGCGAAAATTGCATGCCAAATTCCGCATGCATTTTTCTGGGAAAACGACATGCGGAAATGAAGAGCAAATTTCCGCTTCATTTGCGCATCGTGGGCACATACCCTTAATCCTTTTTTTTCCACCTGGCAGCAAGATTTAACTCCTTTTTTCCACCTGGCAAGCAAGAATTAACCCTTTGTTCCCACCTGGCAGCAAGATTTAACCATTTTATCACCTGGCAGCAAGATTTAACCCTTTGTTCCCACCTGGAAGCAAGATTTAACCATTTTATCACGTGGCAAGCAAGATTTAACCCTTTTACCACCTGGCAGCAAGATTTTACCCGTTTACTACCTGGCAGCAAGATTTAATCCTTTTACCACCTGGCAGCAAGATTTAACCCATTTACCACCTGGCAGCAAGATTTAACCCTTTTACCACCTGGCCGCAAGATTTAACCCGTTTACTACCTGGCAGCAAGATTTAAGCCGTTTACCACCTGGCAGCAAGATTTAACCCGTTTACCACCTGGCAGCAAGATTTAACCCGTTTACTACCTGGCAGGAAGATTTAAGCGTTTACCACCTGGCATAAGATTTAACCCTTTTTTCTACCTGACAGCAAGATTTAACCCGTTTACCACCTTGCAGCAAGATTTAACCCTTTTACCACCTGGCAGCAAGATTTTACCCGTTTACTACCTGGCAGCAAGATTTAATCCTTTTACCACCTGGCAGCAACATTTAACCCTTTTTTCTACCTGGCAGCAAGATTTAACCCGTTTACTACCTGGCAGCAAGATTTAAGCCGTTTACCACCTGGCAGCAAGATTTAACCCTTTTACCACCTGGCAGCAAGATTCAACCCTTTTACCACCTGGTAGCAAGATTTAACCCGTTTACTACCTCGCAGCAAGATTTAAGCCGTTTACCATCTGGCAGCAAGATTTAACCCGTTTACCACCTGGCAAGCAAGATTTAACCCTTTTTTCTACCTGGCAGAAAGATTTAACCCATTTACCACCTGGCAGCAAGATTTAACCCGTTTACCACCTTGCAGCAAGATTTATCCCTTTTACCACCTGGCAGCAGGATTTAACCCGTTTACTACCTGGCAGCAAGTTTTAAGCCATTTACCACCTGGCAGCAAGATTTAACCCGTTTACCACCTGGCAGCAAGATTTAACCCGTTTACTACCTGGCAGGAAGATTTAATCCTTTTACCACCTGGCAGCAACATTTAACCCTTTTTTCTACCTGGCAGCAAGATTTAAGCCGTTTACCACCTGGCAGCAAGATTTAACCCTTTTACCACCTGGCAGCAAGATTCAACCCTTTTACCACCTCGTAGCAAGATTTAACCCGTTTACTACCTCGCAGCAAGATTTAAGCCGTTTACCATCTGGCAGCAAGATTTAACCCGTTTACCACCTGGCAAGCAAGATTTAACCCTTTTTTCTACCTGGCAGAAAGATTTAACCCATTTACCACCTGGCAGCAAGATTTAACCCGTTTACCACCTTGCAGCAAGATATATCCCTTTTACCACCTGGCAGCAGGATTGAACCCGTTTACTACCTGGCAGCAAGTTTTAAGCCATTTACCACCTGGCAGCAAGATTTAACCCGTTTACTACCTTGCAGGAAGATTTAAGCGTTTACCACCTGGCAGCAAGATTTAACCCTTTTTTCTACCTGACAGCAAGATTTAACCCGTTTACCACCTTGCAGCAAGATTTAACCCTTTTACCACCTGGCAGCAAGATTTTACCCGTTTACTACCTGGCAGCAAGATTTAATCCTTTTACCACCTGGCAGCAACATTTAACCCTTTTTTCTACCTGGCAGCAAGATTTAACCCGTTTACTACCTGGTAGCAAGATTTAAGCCGTTTACCACCTGGCAGCAAGATTTAACCCTTTTACCACCTGGCAGCAAGATTTAACCCGTTTACCACCTGGCAGCAAGATTTAACCCATTTACCACCTGGCAGCAAGGTTTAGGGTATGTGCCCACGATGCGTATTTCATGCGTATTTGGTGCGGAAATTTCCGCAGTGTAAACGCATGATATACGCATGTTAAGCCCTCTGCCATGGTCCCCTATGTAATTCCGCAATTGTAATGCCCATGCTGCGGAATTTTCCGCAGCGTTTTTGATGTGCGGAAAATTCCGCAGCATGTCAATTATTTGTGCGATTACGCATGCGGAATTGCCATCTACAATGCAGTAGAGAACAAAAGGCAATTCCGCATGTGCAAAACATGCGAATTACGTGCGAAAAATGCATGCCAAATTCTGCATGCATTTTTCCGGGAAAACGACATGCGGAAATGAAGAGCAAATTTCTGCTTCATTTGCGCATCGTGGGCACATACCCTTAATCCTTTTTTTTCCACCTGGCAGCAAGATTTAACCCCTTTTTTCCACCTGGCAAGCAAGATTTAACCCTTTGTTCCCACCTGGCAGCAAGATTTAACCATTTTATCACCTGGCAAGCAAGATTTAACCCTTTTACCACCTGGCAGCAAGATTTAACCCTTTTTTCTACCTGGCATCAAGATTTAAGCCATTTACCACCTGGCAGCAAGATTTAACCCATTTACCACCTGGCAGCAAGATTTAACCCTTTTACCACCTGGCCGCAAGATTTAACCCGTTTACTACCTGGCAGCAAGATTTAAGCCGTTTACCACCTGGCAGCAAGATTTAACCCATTTACCACCTGGCAGCAAGATTTAACCCGTTTACTACCTGGCAGGAAGATTTAAGCGTTAACCACCTGGCAGCAAGATTTAACCCTTTTTTCTACCTGACAGCAAGATTTAACCCGTTTACCACCTTGCAGCAAGATTTAACCCTTTTACCACCTGGCAGCAAGATTTTACCCGTTTACTACCTGGCAGCAAGATTTAATCCTTTTACCACCTGGCAGCAACATTTAACCCTTTTTTCTACCTGGCAGCAAGATTTAACCCGTTTACTACCTGGCAGCAAGATTTAAGCCGTTTACCACCTGGCAGCAAGATTTAACCCTTTTACCACCTGGCAGCAAGATTCAACCCTTTTACCACCTCGTAGCAAGATTTAACCCGTTTACTACCTCGCAGCAAGATTTAAGCCGTTTACTACCTCGCAGCAAGATTTAACCCGTTTACCACCTGGCAAGCAAGATTTAACCCTTTTTTCTACCTGGCAGAAAGATTTAACCCATTTACCACCTGGCAGCAAGATTTAACCCGTTTACCACCTTGCAGCAAGATATATCCCTTTTACCACCTGGCAGCAGGATTGAACCCGTTTACTACCTGGCAGCAAGTTTTAAGCCATTTACCACCTGGCAGCAAGATTTAACCCGTTTACTACCTTGCAGGAAGATTTAAGCGTTTACCACCTGGCAGCAAGATTTAACCCTTTTTTCTACCTGACAGCAAGATTTAACCCGTTTACCACCTTGCAGCAAGATTTAACCCTTTTACCACCTGGCAGCAAGATTTTACCCGTTTACTACCTGGCAGCAAGATTTAATCCTTTTACCACCTGGCAGCAACATTTAACCCTTTTTTCTACCTGGCAGCAAGATTTAACCCGTTTACTACCTGGTAGCAAGATTTAAGCCGTTTACCACCTGGCAGCAAGATTTAACCCTTTTACCACCTGGCAGCAAGATTTAACCCGTTTACTACCTGGCAGCAAGATTTAAGCCGTGCACCATCTGGCAGCAAGATTTAACCCGTTTACCACCTGGCAAGCAAGATTTAACCCTTTTTTCTACCTGGCAGAAAGATTTAACCCATTTACCACCTGGCAGCAAGATTTAATCCTTTTTTTTCCACCTGGCAGCAAGATTTAACCCCTTTTTTCCACCTGACAGCAAGATTTAACCCGTTTACCACCGTGCAGCAAGATTTAACCCCTTTTTTCCACCTGGCAGCAAGATTTAACCCTTTTACCACCTGGCAGCAAGATTTAACCGCTTTTTTCCACCTGGCAGCAAGATTTAACCCTTTTTTTCATGTGGCAGCAAGACTTAACCCTTTTACCACCTGGCAGCAAGATTTAACCCCTTTTTACCACCTGGCAGCAAGATTTAACCCTTTTACCACCTAGCAGCAAGATTTAACCCCTTTTTTCCACCTGGCAGCAAGATTTAACCCTTTTACCACATGGCAGCAAGACTTATCCCCTTTTTTCCACATGGCAGCAAGATTTAACCCGTTTACCACCTTGCAGCAAGATTTATCCCTTTTACCACCTGGCAGCAGGATTTAACCCGTTTACTACCTGGCAGCAAGATTTAAGCCGTTTACCACCTGGCAGCAAGATTTAACCTGCTTACCACCTGGCAGCAAGATTTAACCCTTTTACCACCTGGCAGCAAGATTTAATCCTTTTTTTTCCAGCTGGCAGCTAGATGTAACCCCCTTTTCCACCTGACAGCAATATTTAACCCGTTTACCACCTGGCAGCAAGATTTAACCCATTTACCACCTGGCAGCAAGATTTAATCCTTTTTTTGCCACCTGCCAGGAAGATTTAACCTCTTTTTTCCACCTGGCAGCAATATTTAACCCCTTTTTTCCACCTGACAGCAAGATTGAACCCGTTTACCACCTGGCAGCAAGATTTAACCCATTTACCACCTGGCAGCAAGATTTAGGGTATGTGCCCACGATGCGTATTTCATGCGTATTTGGTGCGGAAATTTCCGCAGTGTAAACACATGATATACGCATGTTAAGCCCTCTGCCATGGTCCCCTATGTAATTCCGCAATTGTAATGCCCATGCTGCGGAATTTTCCGCAGCGTTTTTGATGTGCGGAAAACTCCGCAGCATGTCAATTATTTGTGCGATTACGCATGCGGAATTGCCATCTACAATGCAGTAGAGAACACAAGGCAATTCCGCATGTGCAAAACATGCGAATTACGTGCGAAAATTGCATGCCAAATTCCGCATGCATTTTTCTGGGAAAACGACATGCGGAAATGAAGAGCAAATTTCCGCTTCATTTGCGCATCGTGGGCACATACCCTTAATCCTTTTTTTTCCACCTGGCAGCAAGATTTAACTCCTTTTTTCCACCTGGCAAGCAAGAATTAACCCTTTGTTCCCACCTGGCAGCAAGATTTAACCATTTTATCACCTGGCAGCAAGATTTAACCCTTTGTTCCCACCTGGAAGCAAGATTTAACCATTTTATCACGTGGCAAGCAAGATTTAACCCTTTTACCACCTGGCAGCAAGATTTTACCCGTTTACTACCTGGCAGCAAGATTTAATCCTTTTACCACCTGGCAGCAAGATTTAACCCATTTACCACCTGGCAGCAAGATTTAACCCTTTTACCACCTGGCCGCAAGATTTAACCCGTTTACTACCTGGCAGCAAGATTTAAGCCGTTTACCACCTGGCAGCAAGATTTAACCCGTTTACCACCTGGCAGCAAGATTTAACCCGTTTACTACCTGGCAGGAAGATTTAAGCGTTTACCACCTGGCATAAGATTTAACCCTTTTTTCTACCTGACAGCAAGATTTAACCCGTTTACCACCTTGCAGCAAGATTTAACCCTTTTACCACCTGGCAGCAAGATTTTACCCGTTTACTACCTGGCAGCAAGATTTAATCCTTTTACCACCTGGCAGCAACATTTAACCCTTTTTTCTACCTGGCAGCAAGATTTAACCCGTTTACTACCTGGCAGCAAGATTTAAGCCGTTTACCACCTGGCAGCAAGATTTAACCCTTTTACCACCTGGCAGCAAGATTCAACCCTTTTACCACCTGGTAGCAAGATTTAACCCGTTTACTACCTCGCAGCAAGATTTAAGCCGTTTACCATCTGGCAGCAAGATTTAACCCGTTTACCACCTGGCAAGCAAGATTTAACCCTTTTTTCTACCTGGCAGAAAGATTTAACCCATTTACCACCTGGCAGCAAGATTTAACCCGTTTACCACCTTGCAGCAAGATTTATCCCTTTTACCACCTGGCAGCAGGATTTAACCCGTTTACTACCTGGCAGCAAGTTTTAAGCCATTTACCACCTGGCAGCAAGATTTAACCCGTTTACCACCTGGCAGCAAGATTTAACCCGTTTACTACCTGGCAGGAAGATTTAATCCTTTTACCACCTGGCAGCAACATTTAACCCTTTTTTCTACCTGGCAGCAAGATTTAAGCCGTTTACCACCTGGCAGCAAGATTTAACCCTTTTACCACCTGGCAGCAAGATTTATCCAGTTTACTACCTGGCAGCAAGATTTAAGCCGTTTACCATCTGGCAGCAAGATTTAACCCGTTTACCACCTGGCAAGCAAGATTTAACCCTTTTTTCTACCTGGCAGAAAGATTTAACCCATTTACCACCTGGCAGCAAGATTTAATCCTTTTTTTTCCACCTGGCAGCAAGATTTAACCCCTTTTTTCCACCTGACAGCAAGATTTAACCCGTTTACCACCGTGCAGCAAGATTTAACCCCTTTTTTCCACCTGGCAGCAAGATTTAACCCTTTTACCACCTGGCAGCAAGATTTAATCCTTTTTTTTCCACCTGGCAGCAAGATTTAACCCCTTTTTTCCACCTGACAGCAAGATTTAACCCGTTTACCACCGTGCAGCAAGATTTAACCCCTTTTTTCCACCTGACAGCAAGATTTAACCCGTTTACCACCTTGCAGCAAGATTTAACCCTTTTACCACCTGGCAGCAAGGTTTTACCCGTTTACTACCTGGCAGCAAGATTTAATCCTTTTACCACCTGGCAGCAACATTTAACCCTTTTTTCTACCTGGCAGCAAGATTTAACCCTTTTACTACCTGGCAGCAAGATTTAAGCCGTTTACCACCTGGCAGCAAGATTTAACCCTTTTACCACCTGGCAGCAAGATTTAACCCGTTTACTACCTGGCAGCAAGATTTAAGCTGTTTACCATCTGGCAGCAAGATTTAACCCGTTTACCACCTGGCAAGCAAGATTTAACCCTTTTTTCTACCTGGCAGAAAGATTTAACCCATTTACCACCTGGCAGCAAGATTTAATCCTTTTTTTTCCACCTGGCAGCAAGATTTAACCCCTTTTTTCCACCTGACAGCAAGATTTAACCCGTTTACCACCGTGCAGCAAGATTTAACCCCTTTTTTCCACCTGGCAGCAAGATTTAACCCTTTTACCACCTGGCAGCAAGATTTAACCGCTTTTTTCCACCTGGCAGCAAGATTTAACCCTTTTTTCACGTGGCAGCAAGACTTAACCCTTTTACCACCTGGCAGCAAGATTTAACCCCTTTTCACCACCTGGCAGCAAGATTTAACCCTTTTACCACCTAGCAGCAAGATTTAACCCCTTTTTTCCACCTGGCAGCAAGATTTAACCTTTTTTTTTCACCTGGCAGCAAGATTTGACCCTTTTACCACATGGCAGCAAGACTTATCCCCTTTTTTCCACATGGCAGCAAGATTTTACCCGTTTACCACCTTGCAGCAAGATTTATCCCTTTTACCACCTGGCAGCAGGATTTAACCCGTTTACTAGCTGGCAGCAAGATTTAAGCCGTTTACCACCTGGCAGCAAGATTTAACCTGCTTACCACCTGGCAACAAGATTTAACCCTTTTACCACCTGGCAGCAAGATTTAATCCTTTTTTTTCCAGCTGGCAGCTAGATGTAACCCCCTTTTCCACCTGACAGCAATATTTAACCCGTTTACCACCTGTCAGCAAGATTTAACCCATTTACCACCTGGCAGCAAGATTTAATCCTTTTTTTGCCACCTGCCAGGAAGATTTAACCTCTTTTTTCCACCTGGCAGCAATATTTAACCCCTTTTTTCCACCTGACAGCAAGATTTAACCCGTTTACCACCTGGCAGCAAGATTTAACCCATTTACCACCTGGCAGCAAGGTTTAGGGTATGTGCCCACGATGCGTATTTCATGCGTATTTGGTGCGGAAATTTCCGCAGTGTAAACGCATGATATACGCATGTTAAGCCCTCTGCCATGGTCCCCTATGTAATTCCGCAATTGTAATGCCCATGCTGCGGAATTTTCCGCAGCGTTTTTGATGTGCGGAAAATTCCGCAGCATGTCAATTATTTGTGCGATTACGCATGCGGAATTGCCATCTACAATGCAGTAGAGAACACAAGGCAATTCCGCATGTGCAAAACATGCGAATTACGTGCGAAAATTGCATGCCAAATTCCGCATGCATTTTTCTGGGAAAACGACATGCGGAAATGAAGAGCAAATTTCCGCTTCATTTGCGCATCGTGGGCACATACCCTTAATCCTTTTTTTTCCACCTGGCAGCAAGATTTAACTCCTTTTTTCCACCTGGCAAGCAAGAATTAACCCTTTGTTCCCACCTGGCAGCAAGATTTAACCATTTTATCACCTGGCAGCAAGATTTAACCCTTTGTTCCCACCTGGAAGCAAGATTTAACCATTTTATCACGTGGCAAGCAAGATTTAACCCTTTTACCACCTGGCAGCAAGATTTTACCCGTTTACTACCTGGCAGCAAGATTTAATCCTTTTACCACCTGGCAGCAAGATTTAACCCATTTACCACCTGGCAGCAAGATTTAACCCTTTTACCACCTGGCCGCAAGATTTAACCCGTTTACTACCTGGCAGCAAGATTTAAGCCGTTTACCACCTGGCAGCAAGATTTAACCCGTTTACCACCTGGCAGCAAGATTTAACCCGTTTACTACCTGGCAGGAAGATTTAAGCGTTTACCACCTGGCATAAGATTTAACCCTTTTTTCTACCTGACAGCAAGATTTAACCCGTTTACCACCTTGCAGCAAGATTTAACCCTTTTACCACCTGGCAGCAAGATTTTACCCGTTTACTACCTGGCAGCAAGATTTAATCCTTTTACCACCTGGCAGCAACATTTAACCCTTTTTTCTACCTGGCAGCAAGATTTAACCCGTTTACTACCTGGCAGCAAGATTTAAGCCGTTTACCACCTGGCAGCAAGATTTAACCCTTTTACCACCTGGCAGCAAGATTCAACCCTTTTACCACCTGGTAGCAAGATTTAACCCGTTTACTACCTCGCAGCAAGATTTAAGCCGTTTACCATCTGGCAGCAAGATTTAACCCGTTTACCACCTGGCAAGCAAGATTTAACCCTTTTTTCTACCTGGCAGAAAGATTTAACCCATTTACCACCTGGCAGCAAGATTTAACCCGTTTACCACCTTGCAGCAAGATTTATCCCTTTTACCACCTGGCAGCAGGATTTAACCCGTTTACTACCTGGCAGCAAGTTTTAAGCCATTTACCACCTGGCAGCAAGATTTAACCCGTTTACCACCTGGCAGCAAGATTTAACCCGTTTACTACCTGGCAGGAAGATTTAATCCTTTTACCACCTGGCAGCAACATTTAACCCTTTTTTCTACCTGGCAGCAAGATTTAAGCCGTTTACCACCTGGCAGCAAGATTTAACCCTTTTACCACCTGGCAGCAAGATTTATCCAGTTTACTACCTGGCAGCAAGATTTAAGCCGTTTACCATCTGGCAGCAAGATTTAACCCGTTTACCACCTGGCAAGCAAGATTTAACCCTTTTTTCTACCTGGCAGAAAGATTTAACCCATTTACCACCTGGCAGCAAGATTTAATCCTTTTTTTTCCACCTGGCAGCAAGATTTAACCCCTTTTTTCCACCTGACAGCAAGATTTAACCCGTTTACCACCGTGCAGCAAGATTTAACCCCTTTTTTCCACCTGACAGCAAGATTTAACCCGTTTACCACCTTGCAGCAAGATTTAACCCTTTTACCACCTGGCAGCAAGGTTTTACCCGTTTACTACCTGGCAGCAAGATTTAATCCTTTTACCACCTGGCAGCAACATTTAACCCTTTTTTCTACCTGGCAGCAAGATTTAACCCTTTTACTACCTGGCAGCAAGATTTAAGCCGTTTACCACCTGGCAGCAAGATTTAACCCTTTTACCACCTGGCAGCAAGATTTAACCCGTTTACTACCTGGCAGCAAGATTTAAGCTGTTTACCATCTGGCAGCAAGATTTAACCCGTTTACCACCTGGCAAGCAAGATTTAACCCTTTTTTCTACCTGGCAGAAAGATTTAACCCATTTACCACCTGGCAGCAAGATTTAATCCTTTTTTTTCCACCTGGCAGCAAGATTTAACCCCTTTTTTCCACCTGACAGCAAGATTTAACCCGTTTACCACCGTGCAGCAAGATTTAACCCCTTTTTTCCACCTGGCAGCAAGATTTAACCCTTTTACCACCTGGCAGCAAGATTTAACCGCTTTTTTCCACCTGGCAGCAAGATTTAACCCTTTTTTCATGTGGCAGCAAGACTTAACCCTTTTACCACCTGGCAGCAAGATTTAACCCCTTTTTACCACCTGGCAGCAAGATTTAACCCTTTTACCACCTAGCAGCAAGATTTAACCCCTTTTTTCCACCTGGCAGCAAGATTTAACCTTTTTTTTTCACCTGGCAGCAAGATTTGACCCTTTTACCACATGGCAGCAAGACTTATCCCCTTTTTTCCACATGGCAGCAAGATTTTACCCGTTTACCACCTTGCAGCAAGATTTATCCCTTTTACCACCTGGCAGCAGGATTTAACCCGTTTACTAGCTGGCAGCAAGATTTAAGCCGTTTACCACCTGGCAGCAAGATTTAACCTGCTTACCACCTGGCAACAAGATTTAACCCTTTTACCACCTGGCAGCAAGATTTAATCCTTTTTTTTCCAGCTGGCAGCTAGATGTAACCCCCTTTTCCACCTGACAGCAATATTTAACCCGTTTACCACCTGTCAGCAAGATTTAACCCATTTACCACCTGGCAGCAAGATTTAATCCTTTTTTTGCCACCTGCCAGGAAGATTTAACCTCTTTTTTCCACCTGGCAGCAATATTTAACCCCTTTTTTCCACCTGACAGCAAGATTTAACCCGTTTACCACCTGGCAGCAAGATTTAACCCATTTACCACCTGGCAGCAAGGTTTAGGGTATGTGCCCACGATGCGTATTTCATGCGTATTTGGTGCGGAAATTTCCGCAGTGTAAACGCATGATATACGCATGTTAAGCCCTCTGCCATGGTCCCCTATGTAATTCCGCAATTGTAATGCCCATGCTGCGGAATTTTCCGCAGCGTTTTTGATGTGCGGAAAATTCCGCAGCATGTCAATTATTTGTGCGATTACGCATGCGGAATTGCCATCTACAATGCAGTAGAGAACAAAAGGCAATTCCGCATGTGCAAAACATGCGAATTACGTGCGAAAAATGCATGCCAAATTCTGCATGCATTTTTCCGGGAAAACGACATGCGGAAATGAAGAGCAAATTTCTGCTTCATTTGCGCATCGTGGGCACATACCCTTAATCCTTTTTTTTCCACCTGGCAGCAAGATTTAACCCCTTTTTTCCACCTGGCAAGCAAGATTTAACCCTTTGTTCCCACCTGGCAGCAAGATTTAACCATTTTATCACCTGGCAAGCAAGATTTAACCCTTTTACCACCTGGCAGCAAGATTTAACCCTTTTTTCTACCTGGCATCAAGATTTAAGCCATTTACCACCTGGCAGCAAGATTTAACCCATTTACCACCTGGCAGCAAGATTTAACCCTTTTACCACCTGGCCGCAAGATTTAACCCGTTTACTACCTGGCAGCAAGATTTAAGCCGTTTACCACCTGGCAGCAAGATTTAACCCATTTACCACCTGGCAGCAAGATTTAACCCGTTTACTACCTGGCAGGAAGATTTAAGCGTTAACCACCTGGCAGCAAGATTTAACCCTTTTTTCTACCTGACAGCAAGATTTAACCCGTTTACCACCTTGCAGCAAGATTTAACCCTTTTACCACCTGGCAGCAAGATTTTACCCGTTTACTACCTGGCAGCAAGATTTAATCCTTTTACCACCTGGCAGCAACATTTAACCCTTTTTTCTACCTGGCAGCAAGATTTAACCCGTTTACTACCTGGCAGCAAGATTTAAGCCGTTTACCACCTGGCAGCAAGATTTAACCCTTTTACCACCTGGCAGCAAGATTCAACCCTTTTACCACCTCGTAGCAAGATTTAACCCGTTTACTACCTCGCAGCAAGATTTAAGCCGTTTACTACCTCGCAGCAAGATTTAACCCGTTTACCACCTGGCAAGCAAGATTTAACCCTTTTTTCTACCTGGCAGAAAGATTTAACCCATTTACCACCTGGCAGCAAGATTTAACCCGTTTACCACCTTGCAGCAAGATATATCCCTTTTACCACCTGGCAGCAGGATTGAACCCGTTTACTACCTGGCAGCAAGTTTTAAGCCATTTACCACCTGGCAGCAAGATTTAACCCGTTTACTACCTTGCAGGAAGATTTAAGCGTTTACCACCTGGCAGCAAGATTTAACCCTTTTTTCTACCTGACAGCAAGATTTAACCCGTTTACCACCTTGCAGCAAGATTTAACCCTTTTACCACCTGGCAGCAAGATTTTACCCGTTTACTACCTGGCAGCAAGATTTAATCCTTTTACCACCTGGCAGCAACATTTAACCCTTTTTTCTACCTGGCAGCAAGATTTAACCCGTTTACTACCTGGTAGCAAGATTTAAGCCGTTTACCACCTGGCAGCAAGATTTAACCCTTTTACCACCTGGCAGCAAGATTTAACCCGTTTACTACCTGGCAGCAAGATTTAAGCCGTGCACCATCTGGCAGCAAGATTTAACCCGTTTACCACCTGGCAAGCAAGATTTAACCCTTTTTTCTACCTGGCAGAAAGATTTAACCCATTTACCACCTGGCAGCAAGATTTAATCCTTTTTTTTCCACCTGGCAGCAAGATTTAACCCCTTTTTTCCACCTGACAGCAAGATTTAACCCGTTTACCACCGTGCAGCAAGATTTAACCCCTTTTTTCCACCTGGCAGCAAGATTTAACCCTTTTACCACCTGGCAGCAAGATTTAACCGCTTTTTTCCACCTGGCAGCAAGATTTAACCCTTTTTTTCATGTGGCAGCAAGACTTAACCCTTTTACCACCTGGCAGCAAGATTTAACCCCTTTTTACCACCTGGCAGCAAGATTTAACCCTTTTACCACCTAGCAGCAAGATTTAACCCCTTTTTTCCACCTGGCAGCAAGATTTAACCCTTTTACCACATGGCAGCAAGACTTATCCCCTTTTTTCCACATGGCAGCAAGATTTAACCCGTTTACCACCTTGCAGCAAGATTTATCCCTTTTACCACCTGGCAGCAGGATTTAACCCGTTTACTACCTGGCAGCAAGATTTAAGCCGTTTACCACCTGGCAGCAAGATTTAACCTGCTTACCACCTGGCAGCAAGATTTAACCCTTTTACCACCTGGCAGCAAGATTTAATCCTTTTTTTTCCAGCTGGCAGCTAGATGTAACCCCCTTTTCCACCTGACAGCAATATTTAACCCGTTTACCACCTGGCAGCAAGATTTAACCCATTTACCACCTGGCAGCAAGATTTAATCCTTTTTTTGCCACCTGCCAGGAAGATTTAACCTCTTTTTTCCACCTGGCAGCAATATTTAACCCCTTTTTTCCACCTGACAGCAAGATTGAACCCGTTTACCACCTGGCAGCAAGATTTAACCCATTTACCACCTGGCAGCAAGATTTAGGGTATGTGCCCACGATGCGTATTTCATGCGTATTTGGTGCGGAAATTTCCGCAGTGTAAACACATGATATACGCATGTTAAGCCCTCTGCCATGGTCCCCTATGTAATTCCGCAATTGTAATGCCCATGCTGCGGAATTTTCCGCAGCGTTTTTGATGTGCGGAAAACTCCGCAGCATGTCAATTATTTGTGCGATTACGCATGCGGAATTGCCATCTACAATGCAGTAGAGAACACAAGGCAATTCCGCATGTGCAAAACATGCGAATTACGTGCGAAAATTGCATGCCAAATTCCGCATGCATTTTTCTGGGAAAACGACATGCGGAAATGAAGAGCAAATTTCCGCTTCATTTGCGCATCGTGGGCACATACCCTTAATCCTTTTTTTTCCACCTGGCAGCAAGATTTAACTCCTTTTTTCCACCTGGCAAGCAAGAATTAACCCTTTGCTCCCACCTGGCAGCAAGATTTAACCATTTTATCACCTGGCAGCAAGATTTAACCCTTTGTTCCCACCTGGAAGCAAGATTTAACCATTTTATCACGTGGCAAGCAAGATTTAACCCTTTTACCACCTGGCAGCAAGATTTTACCCGTTTACTACCTGGCAGCAAGATTTAATCCTTTTACCACCTGGCAGCAAGATTTAACCCATTTACCACCTGGCAGCAAGATTTAACCCTTTTACCACCTGGCCGCAAGATTTAACCCGTTTACTACCTGGCAGCAAGATTTAAGCCGTTTACCACCTGGCAGCAAGATTTAACCCGTTTACCACCTGGCAGCAAGATTTAACCCGTTTACTACCTGGCAGGAAGATTTAAGCGTTTACCACCTGGCATAAGATTTAACCGTTTTTTCTACCTGACAGCAAGATTTAACCCGTTTACCACCTTGCAGCAAGATTTAACCCTTTTACCACCTGGCAGCAAGATTTTACCCGTTTACTACCTGGCAGCAAGATTTAATCCTTTTACCACCTGGCAGCAACATTTAACCCTTTTTTCTACCTGGCAGCAAGATTTAACCCGTTTACTACCTGGCAGCAAGATTTAAGCCGTTTACCACCTGGCAGCAAGATTTAACCCTTTTACCACCTGGCAGCAAGATTCAACCCTTTTACCACCTGGTAGCAAGATTTAACCCGTTTACTACCTCGCAGCAAGATTTAAGCCGTTTACCATCTGGCAGCAAGATTTAACCCGTTTACCACCTGGCAAGCAAGATTTAACCCTTTTTTCTACCTGGCAGAAAGATTTAACCCATTTACCACCTGGCAGCAAGATTTAACCCGTTTACCACCTTGCAGCAAGATTTATCCCTTTTACCACCTGGCAGCAGGATTTAACCCGTTTACTACCTGGCAGCAAGTTTTAAGCCATTTACCACCTGGCAGCAAGATTTAACCCGTTTACCACCTGGCAGCAAGATTTAACCCGTTTACTACCTGGCAGGAAGATTTAATCCTTTTACCACCTGGCAGCAACATTTAACCCTTTTTTCTACCTGGCAGCAAGATTTAAGCCGTTTACCACCTGGCAGCAAGATTTAACCCTTTTACCACCTGGCAGCAAGATTTATCCAGTTTACTACCTGGCAGCAAGATTTAAGCCGTTTACCATCTGGCAGCAAGATTTAACCCGTTTACCACCTGGCAAGCAAGATTTAACCCTTTTTTCTACCTGGCAGAAAGATTTAACCCATTTACCACCTGGCAGCAAGATTTAACCCCTTTTTTCCACCTGACAGCAAGATTTAACCCGTTTACCACCGTGCAGCAAGATTTAACCCCTTTTTTCCACCTGGCAGCAAGATTTAACCCTTTTACCACCTGGCAGCAAGATTTAATCCTTTTTTTTCCACCTGGCAGCAAGATTTAACCCCTTTTTTCCACCTGACAGCAAGATTTAACCCGTTTACCACCGTGCAGCAAGATTTAACCCCTTTTTTCCACCTGACAGCAAGATTTAACCCGTTTACCACCTTGCAGCAAGATTTAACCCTTTTACCACCTGGCAGCAAGGTTTTACCCGTTTACTACCTGGCAGCAAGATTTAATCCTTTTACCACCTGGCAGCAACATTTAACCCTTTTTTCTACCTGGCAGCAAGATTTAACCCTTTTACTACCTGGCAGCAAGATTTAAGTCGTTTACCACCTGGCAGCAAGATTTAACCCTTTTACCACCTGGCAGCAAGATTTAACCCGTTTACTACCTGGCAGCAAGATTTAAGCTGTTTACCATCTGGCAGCAAGATTTAACCCGTTTACCACCTGGCAAGCAAGATTTAACCCTTTTTTCTACCTGGCAGAAAGATTTAACCCATTTACCACCTGGCAGCAAGATTTAATCCTTTTTTTTCCACCTGGCAGCAAGATTTAACCCCTTTTTTCCACCTGACAGCAAGATTTAACCCGTTTACCACCGTGCAGCAAGATTTAACCCCTTTTTTCCACCTGGCAGCAAGATTTAACCCTTTTACCACCTGGCAGCAAGATTTAACCGCTTTTTTCCACCTGGCAGCAAGATTTAACCCTTTTTTCACGTGGCAGCAAGACTTAACCCTTTTACCACCTGGCAGCAAGATTTAACCCCTTTTTACCACCTGGCAGCAAGATTTAACCCTTTTACCACCTAGCAGCAAGATTTAACCCCTTTTTTCCACCTGGCAGCAAGATTTAACCTTTTTTTTTCACCTGGCAGCAAGATTTGACCCTTTTACCACATGGCAGCAAGACTTATCCCCTTTTTTCCACATGGCAGCAAGATTTTACCCGTTTACCACCTTGCAGCAAGATTTATCCCTTTTACCACCTGGCAGCAGGATTTAACCCGTTTACTAGCTGGCAGCAAGATTTAAGCCGTTTACCACCTGGCAGCAAGATTTAACCTGCTTACCACCTGGCAGCAAGATTTAACCCTTTTACCACCTGGCAGCAAGATTTAATCCTTTTTTTCCCAGCTGGCAGCTAGATGTAACCCCCTTTTCCACCTGACAGCAATATTTAACCCGTTTACCACCTGTCAGCAAGATTTAACCCATTTACCACCTGGCAGCAAGATTTAATCCTTTTTTTGCCACCTGCCAGGAAGATTTAACCTCTTTTTTCCACCTGGCAGCAATATTTAACCCCTTTTTTCCACCTGACAGCAAGATTTAACCCGTTTACCACCTGGCAGCAAGATTTAACCCATTTACCACCTGGCAGCAAGGTTTAGGGTATGTGCCCACGATGCGTATTTCATGCGTATTTGGTGCGGAAATTTCCGCAGTGTAAACGCATGATATACGCATGTTAAGCCCTCTGCCATGGTCCCCTATGTAATTCCGCAATTGTAATGCCCATGCTGCGGAATTTTCCGCAGCGTTTTTGATGTGCGGAAAATTCCGCAGCATGTCAATTATTTGTGCGATTACGCATGCGGAATTGCCATCTACAATGCAGTAGAGAACAAAAGGCAATTCCGCATGTGCAAAACATGCGAATTACGTGCGAAAAATGCATGCCAAATTCTGCATGCATTTTTCCGGGAAAACGACATGCGGAAATGAAGAGCAAATTTCTGCTTCATTTGCGCATCGTGGGCACATACCCTTAATCCTTTTTTTTCCACCTGGCAGCAAGATTTAACCCCTTTTTTCCACCTGGCAAGCAAGATTTAACCCTTTGTTCCCACCTGGCAGCAAGATTTAACCATTTTATCACCTGGCAAGCAAGATTTAACCCTTTTACCACCTGGCAGCAAGATTTAACCCTTTTTTCTACCTGGCATCAAGATTTAAGCCATTTACCACCTGGCAGCAAGATTTAACCCATTTACCACCTGGCAGCAAGATTTAACCCTTTTACCACCTGGCCGCAAGATTTAACCCGTTTACTACCTGGCAGCAAGATTTAAGCCGTTTACCACCTGGCAGCAAGATTTAACCCGTTTACCACCTGGCAGCAAGATTTAACCCGTTTACTACCTGGCAGGAAGATTTAAGCGTTAACCACCTGGCAGCAAGATTTAACCCTTTTTTCTACCTGACAGCAAGATTTAACCCGTTTACCACCTTGCAGCAAGATTTAACCCTTTTACCACCTGGCAGCAAGATTTTACCCGTTTACTACCTGGCAGCAAGATTTAATCCTTTTACCACCTGGCAGCAACATTTAAACCTTTTTTCTACCTGGCAGCAAGATTTAACCCGTTTACTACCTGGCAGCAAGATTTAAGCCGTTTACCACCTGGCAGCAAGATTTAACCCTTTTACCACCTGGCAGCAAGATTCAACCCTTTTACCACCTCGTAGCAAGATTTAACCCGTTTACTACCTCGCAGCAAGATTTAAGCCGTTTACCATCTGGCAGCAAGATTTAACCCGTTTACCACCTGGCAAGCAAGATTTAACCCTTTTTTCTACCTGGCAGAAAGATTTAACCCATTTACCACCTGGCAGCAAGATTTAACCCGTTTACCACCTTGCAGCAAGATTTATCCCTTTTACCACCTGGCAGCAAGATTTAACCCTTTTACCACCTGGCAGCAAGATTCAACCCTTTTACCACCTCGTAGCAAGATTTAACCCGTTTACTACCTGGCAGCAAGTTTTAAGCCATTTACCACCTGGCAGCAAGATTTAACCCGTTTACCACCTGGCAGCAAGATTTAACCCGTTTACTACCTGGCAGGAAGATTTAATCCTTTTACCACCTGGCAGCAACATTTAACCCTTTTTTCTACCTGGCAGCAAGATTTAAGCCGTTTACCACCTGGCAGCAAGATTTAACCCTTTTACCACCTGGCAGCAAGATTTATCCAGTTTACTACCTGGCAGCAAGATTTAAGCCGTTTACCATCTGGCAGCAAGATTTAACCCGTTTACCACCTGGCAAGCAAGATTTAACCCTTTTTTCTACCTGGCAGAAAGATTTAACCCATTTACCACCTGGCAGCAAGATTTAACCCCTTTTTTCCACCTGACAGCAAGATTTAACCCGTTTACCACCGTGCAGCAAGATTTAACCCCTTTTTTCCACCTGGCAGCAAGATTTAACCCTTTTACCACCTGGCAGCAAGATTTAATCCTTTTTTTTCCACCTGGCAGCAAGATTTAACCCCTTTTTTCCACCTGACAGCAAGATTTAACCCGTTTACCACCGTGCAGCAAGATTTAACCCCTTTTTTCCACCTGACAGCAAGATTTAACCCGTTTACCACCTTGCAGCAAGATTTAACCCTTTTACCACCTGGCAGCAAGGTTTTACCCGTTTACTACCTGGCAGCAAGATTTAATCCTTTTACCACCTGGCAGCAACATTTAACCCTTTTTTCTACCTGGCAGCAAGATTTAACCCTTTTACTACCTGGCAGCAAGATTTAAGCCGTTTACCACCTGGCAGCAAGATTTAACCCTTTTACCACCTGGCAGCAAGATTTAACCCGTTTACTACCTGGCAGCAAGATTTAAGCTGTTTACCATCTGGCAGCAAGATTTAACCCGTTTACCACCTGGCAAGCAAGATTTAACCCTTTTTTCTACCTGGCAGAAAGATTTAACCCATTTACCACCTGGCAGCAAGATTTAATCCTTTTTTTTCCACCTGGCAGCAAGATTTAACCCCTTTTTTCCACCTGACAGCAAGATTTAACCCGTTTACCACCGTGCAGCAAGATTTAACCCCTTTTTTCCACCTGGCAGCAAGATTTAACCCTTTTACCACCTGGCAGCAAGATTTAACCGCTTTTTTCCACCTGGCAGCAAGATTTAACCCTTTTTTCACGTGGCAGCAAGACTTAACCCTTTTACCACCTGGCAGCAAGATTTAACCCCTTTTTACCACCTGGCAGCAAGATTTAACCCTTTTACCACCTAGCAGCAAGATTTAACCCCTTTTTTCCACCTGGCAGCAAGATTTAACCTTTTTTTTTCACCTGGCAGCAAGATTTGACCCTTTTACCACATGGCAGCAAGACTTATCCCCTTTTTTCCACATGGCAGCAAGATTTTACCCGTTTACCACCTTGCAGCAAGATTTATCCCTTTTACCACCTGGCAGCAGGATTTAACCCGTTTACTAGCTGGCAGCAAGATTTAAGCCGTTTACCACCTGGCAGCAAGATTTAACCTGCTTACCACCTGGCAGCAAGATTTAACCCTTTTACCACCTGGCAGCAAGATTTAATCCTTTTTTTCCCAGCTGGCAGCTAGATGTAACCCCCTTTTCCACCTGACAGCAATATTTAACCCGTTTACCACCTGTCAGCAAGATTTAACCCATTTACCACCTGGCAGCAAGATTTAATCCTTTTTTTGCCACCTGCCAGGAAGATTTAACCTCTTTTTTCCACCTGGCAGCAATATTTAACCCCTTTTTTCCACCTGACAGCAAGATTTAACCCGTTTACCACCTGGCAGCAAGATTTAACCCATTTACCACCTGGCAGCAAGGTTTAGGGTATGTGCCCACGATGCGTATTTCATGCGTATTTGGTGCGGAAATTTCCGCAGTGTAAACGCATGATATACGCATGTTAAGCCCTCTGCCATGGTCCCCTATGTAATTCCGCAATTGTAATGCCCATGCTGCGGAATTTTCCGCAGCGTTTTTGATGTGCGGAAAATTCCGCAGCATGTCAATTATTTGTGCGATTACGCATGCGGAATTGCCATCTACAATGCAGTAGAGAACAAAAGGCAATTCCGCATGTGCAAAACATGCGAATTACGTGCGAAAAATGCATGCCAAATTCTGCATGCATTTTTCCGGGAAAACGACATGCGGAAATGAAGAGCAAATTTCTGCTTCATTTGCGCATCGTGGGCACATACCCTTAATCCTTTTTTTTCCACCTGGCAGCAAGATTTAACCCCTTTTTTCCACCTGGCAAGCAAGATTTAACCCTTTGTTCCCACCTGGCAGCAAGATTTAACCATTTTATCACCTGGCAAGCAAGATTTAACCCTTTTACCACCTGGCAGCAAGATTTAACCCTTTTTTCTACCTGGCATCAAGATTTAAGCCATTTACCACCTGGCAGCAAGATTTAACCCATTTACCACCTGGCAGCAAGATTTAACCCTTTTACCACCTGGCCGCAAGATTTAACCCGTTTACTACCTGGCAGCAAGATTTAAGCCGTTTACCACCTGGCAGCAAGATTTAACCCGTTTACCACCTGGCAGCAAGATTTAACCCGTTTACTACCTGGCAGGAAGATTTAAGCGTTAACCACCTGGCAGCAAGATTTAACCCTTTTTTCTACCTGACAGCAAGATTTAACCCGTTTACCACCTTGCAGCAAGATTTAACCCTTTTACCACCTGGCAGCAAGATTTTACCCGTTTACTACCTGGCAGCAAGATTTAATCCTTTTACGACCTGGCAGCAACATTTAAACCTTTTTTCTACCTGGCAGCAAGATTTAACCCGTTTACTACCTGGCAGCAAGATTTAAGCCGTTTACCACCTGGCAGCAAGATTTAACCCTTTTACCACCTGGCAGCAAGATTCAACCCTTTTACCACCTCGTAGCAAGATTTAACCCGTTTACTACCTCGCAGCAAGATTTAAGCCGTTTACCATCTGGCAGCAAGATTTAACCCGTTTACCACCTGGCAAGCAAGATTTAACCCTTTTTTCTACCTGGCAGAAAGATTTAACCCATTTACCACCTGGCAGCAAGATTTAACCCGTTTACCACCTTGCAGCAAGATTTATCCCTTTTACCACCTGGCAGCAAGATTTAACCCTTTTACCACCTGGCAGCAAGATTCAACCCTTTTACCACCTCGTAGCAAGATTTAACCCGTTTACTACCTGGCAGCAAGTTTTAAGCCATTTACCACCTGGCAGCAAGATTTAACCCGTTTACCACCTGGCAGCAAGATTTAACCCGTTTACTACCTGGCAGGAAGATTTAATCCTTTTACCACCTGGCAGCAACATTTAACCCTTTTTTCTACCTGGCAGCAAGATTTAAGCCGTTTACCACCTGGCAGCAAGATTTAACCCTTTTACCACCTGGCAGCAAGATTTATCCAGTTTACTACCTGGCAGCAAGATTTAAGCCGTTTACCATCTGGCAGCAAGATTTAACCCGTTTACCACCTGGCAAGCAAGATTTAACCCTTTTTTCTACCTGGCAGAAAGATTTAACCCATTTACCACCTGGCAGCAAGATTTAACCCCTTTTTTCCACCTGACAGCAAGATTTAACCCGTTTACCACCGTGCAGCAAGATTTAACCCCTTTTTTCCACCTGGCAGCAAGATTTAACCCTTTTACCACCTGGCAGCAAGATTTAATCCTTTTTTTTCCACCTGGCAGCAAGATTTAACCCCTTTTTTCCACCTGACAGCAAGATTTAACCCGTTTACCACCGTGCAGCAAGATTTAACCCCTTTTTTCCACCTGACAGCAAGATTTAACCCGTTTACCACCTTGCAGCAAGATTTAACCCTTTTACCACCTGGCAGCAAGGTTTTACCCGTTTACTACCTGGCAGCAAGATTTAATCCTTTTACCACCTGGCAGCAACATTTAACCCTTTTTTCTACCTGGCAGCAAGATTTAACCCTTTTACTACCTGGCAGCAAGATTTAAGCCGTTTACCACCTGGCAGCAAGATTTAACCCTTTTACCACCTGGCAGCAAGATTTAACCCGTTTACTACCTGGCAGCAAGATTTAAGCTGTTTACCATCTGGCAGCAAGATTTAACCCGTTTACCACCTGGCAAGCAAGATTTAACCCTTTTTTCTACCTGGCAGAAAGATTTAACCCATTTACCACCTGGCAGCAAGATTTAATCCTTTTTTTTCCACCTGGCAGCAAGATTTAACCCCTTTTTTCCACCTGACAGCAAGATTTAACCCGTTTACCACCGTGCAGCAAGATTTAACCCCTTTTTTCCACCTGGCAGCAAGATTTAACCCTTTTACCACCTGGCAGCAAGATTTAACCGCTTTTTTCCACCTGGCAGCAAGATTTAACCCTTTTTTCACGTGGCAGCAAGACTTAACCCTTTTACCACCTGGCAGCAAGATTTAACCCCTTTTTACCACCTGGCAGCAAGATTTAACCCTTTTACCACCTAGCAGCAAGATTTAACCCCTTTTTTCCACCTGGCAGCAAGATTTAACCTTTTTTTTTCACCTGGCAGCAAGATTTGACCCTTTTACCACATGGCAGCAAGACTTATCCCCTTTTTTCCACATGGCAGCAAGATTTTACCCGTTTACCACCTTGCAGCAAGATTTATCCCTTTTACCACCTGGCAGCAGGATTTAACCCGTTTACTAGCTGGCAGCAAGATTTAAGCCGTTTACCACCTGGCAGCAAGATTTAACCTGCTTACCACCTGGCAGCAAGATTTAACCCTTTTACCACCTGGCAGCAAGATTTAATCCTTTTTTTCCCAGCTGGCAGCTAGATGTAACCCCCTTTTCCACCTGACAGCAATATTTAACCCGTTTACCACCTGTCAGCAAGATTTAACCCATTTACCACCTGGCAGCAAGATTTAATCCTTTTTTTGCCACCTGCCAGGAAGATTTAACCTCTTTTTTCCACCTGGCAGCAATATTTAACCCCTTTTTTCCACCTGACAGCAAGATTTAACCCGTTTACCACCTGGCAGCAAGATTTAACCCATTTACCACCTGGCAGCAAGGTTTAGGGTATGTGCCCACGATGCGTATTTCATGCGTATTTGGTGCGGAAATTTCCGCAGTGTAAACGCATGATATACGCATGTTAAGCCCTCTGCCATGGTCCCCTATGTAATTCCGCAATTGTAATGCCCATGCTGCGGAATTTTCCGCAGCGTTTTTGATGTGCGGAAAATTCCGCAGCATGTCAATTATTTGTGCGATTACGCATGCGGAATTGCCATCTACAATGCAGTAGAGAACAAAAGGCAATTCCGCATGTGCAAAACATGCGAATTACGTGCGAAAAATGCATGCCAAATTCTGCATGCATTTTTCCGGGAAAACGACATGCGGAAATGAAGAGCAAATTTCTGCTTCATTTGCGCATCGTGGGCACATACCCTTAATCCTTTTTTTTCCACCTGGCAGCAAGATTTAACCCCTTTTTTCCACCTGGCAAGCAAGATTTAACCCTTTGTTCCCACCTGGCAGCAAGATTTAACCATTTTATCACCTGGCAAGCAAGATTTAACCCTTTTACCACCTGGCAGCAAGATTTAACCCTTTTTTCTACCTGGCATCAAGATTTAAGCCATTTACCACCTGGCAGCAAGATTTAACCCATTTACCACCTGGCAGCAAGATTTAACCCTTTTACCACCTGGCCGCAAGATTTAACCCGTTTACTACCTGGCAGCAAGATTTAAGCCGTTTACCACCTGGCAGCAAGATTTAACCCGTTTACCACCTGGCAGCAAGATTTAACCCGTTTACTACCTGGCAGGAAGATTTAAGCGTTAACCACCTGGCAGCAAGATTTAACCCTTTTTTCTACCTGACAGCAAGATTTAACCCGTTTACCACCTTGCAGCAAGATTTAACCCTTTTACCACCTGGCAGCAAGATTTTACCCGTTTACTACCTGGCAGCAAGATTTAATCCTTTTACGACCTGGCAGCAACATTTAAACCTTTTTTCTACCTGGCAGCAAGATTTAACCCGTTTACTACCTGGCAGCAAGATTTAAGCCGTTTACCACCTGGCAGCAAGATTTAACCCTTTTACCACCTGGCAGCAAGATTCAACCCTTTTACCACCTCGTAGCAAGATTTAACCCGTTTACTACCTCGCAGCAAGATTTAAGCCGTTTACCATCTGGCAGCAAGATTTAACCCGTTTACCACCTGGCAAGCAAGATTTAACCCTTTTTTCTACCTGGCAGAAAGATTTAACCCATTTACCACCTGGCAGCAAGATTTAACCCGTTTACCACCTTGCAGCAAGATTTATCCCTTTTACCACCTGGCAGCAAGATTTAACCCTTTTACCACCTGGCAGCAAGATTCAACCCTTTTACCACCTCGTAGCAAGATTTAACCCGTTTACTACCTGGCAGCAAGTTTTAAGCCATTTACCACCTGGCAGCAAGATTTAACCTGTTTACCACCTGGCAGCAAGATTTAACCCGTTTACTACCTGGCAGGAAGATTTAATCCTTTTACCACCTGGCAGCAACATTTAACCCTTTTTTCTACCTGGCAGCAAGATTTAAGCCGTTTACCACCTGGCAGCAAGATTTAACCCTTTTACCACCTGGCAGCAAGATTTATCCAGTTTACTACCTGGCAGCAAGATTTAAGCCGTTTACCATCTGGCAGCAAGATTTAACCCGTTTACCACCTGGCAAGCAAGATTTAACCCTTTTTTCTACCTGGCAGAAAGATTTAACCCATTTACCACCTGGCAGCAAGATTTAACCCCTTTTTTCCACCTGACAGCAAGATTTAACCCGTTTACCACCGTGCAGCAAGATTTAACCCCTTTTTTCCACCTGGCAGCAAGATTTAACCCTTTTACCACCTGGCAGCAAGATTTAATCCTTTTTTTTCCACCTGGCAGCAAGATTTAACCCCTTTTTTCCACCTGACAGCAAGATTTAACCCGTTTACCACCGTGCAGCAAGATTTAACCCCTTTTTTCCACCTGACAGCAAGATTTAACCCGTTTACCACCTTGCAGCAAGATTTAACCCTTTTACCACCTGGCAGCAAGGTTTTACCCGTTTACTACCTGGCAGCAAGATTTAATCCTTTTACCACCTGGCAGCAACATTTAACCCTTTTTTCTACCTGGCAGCAAGATTTAACCCTTTTACTACCTGGCAGCAAGATTTAAGCCGTTTACCACCTGGCAGCAAGATTTAACCCTTTTACCACCTGGCAGCAAGATTTAACCCGTTTACTACCTGGCAGCAAGATTTAAGCTGTTTACCATCTGGCAGCAAGATTTAACCCGTTTACCACCTGGCAAGCAAGATTTAACCCTTTTTTCTACCTGGCAGAAAGATTTAACCCATTTACCACCTGGCAGCAAGATTTAATCCTTTTTTTTCCACCTGGCAGCAAGATTTAACCCCTTTTTTCCACCTGACAGCAAGATTTAACCCGTTTACCACCGTGCAGCAAGATTTAACCCCTTTTTTCCACCTGGCAGCAAGATTTAACCCTTTTACCACCTGGCAGCAAGATTTAACCGCTTTTTTCCACCTGGCAGCAAGATTTAACCCTTTTTTCACGTGGCAGCAAGACTTAACCCTTTTACCACCTGGCAGCAAGATTTAACCCCTTTTTACCACCTGGCAGCAAGATTTAACCCTTTTACCACCTAGCAGCAAGATTTAACCCCTTTTTTCCACCTGGCAGCAAGATTTAACCTTTTTTTTTCACCTGGCAGCAAGATTTGACCCTTTTACCACATGGCAGCAAGACTTATCCCCTTTTTTCCACATGGCAGCAAGATTTTACCCGTTTACCACCTTGCAGCAAGATTTATCCCTTTTACCACCTGGCAGCAGGATTTAACCCGTTTACTAGCTGGCAGCAAGATTTAAGCCGTTTACCACCTGGCAGCAAGATTTAACCTGCTTACCACCTGGCAGCAAGATTTAACCCTTTTACCACCTGGCAGCAAGATTTAATCCTTTTTTTCCCAGCTGGCAGCTAGATGTAACCCCCTTTTCCACCTGACAGCAATATTTAACCCGTTTACCACCTGTCAGCAAGATTTAACCCATTTACCACCTGGCAGCAAGATTTAATCCTTTTTTTGCCACCTGCCAGGAAGATTTAACCTCTTTTTTCCACCTGGCAGCAATATTTAACCCCTTTTTTCCACCTGACAGCAAGATTTAACCCGTTTACCACCTGGCAGCAAGATTTAACCCATTTACCACCTGGCAGCAAGGTTTAGGGTATGTGCCCACGATGCGTATTTCATGCGTATTTGGTGCGGAAATTTCCGCAGTGTAAACGCATGATATACGCATGTTAAGCCCTCTGCCATGGTCCCCTATGTAATTCCGCAATTGTAATGCCCATGCTGCGGAATTTTCCGCAGCGTTTTTGATGTGCGGAAAATTCCGCAGCATGTCAATTATTTGTGCGATTACGCATGCGGAATTGCCATCTACAATGCAGTAGAGAACAAAAGGCAATTCCGCATGTGCAAAACATGCGAATTACGTGCGAAAAATGCATGCCAAATTCTGCATGCATTTTTCCGGGAAAACGACATGCGGAAATGAAGAGCAAATTTCTGCTTCATTTGCGCATCGTGGGCACATACCCTTAATCCTTTTTTTTCCACCTGGCAGCAAGATTTAACCCCTTTTTTCCACCTGGCAAGCAAGATTTAACCCTTTGTTCCCACCTGGCAGCAAGATTTAACCATTTTATCACCTGGCAAGCAAGATTTAACCCTTTTACCACCTGGCAGCAAGATTTAACCCTTTTTTCTACCTGGCATCAAGATTTAAGCCATTTACCACCTGGCAGCAAGATTTAACCCATTTACCACCTGGCAGCAAGATTTAACCCTTTTACCACCTGGCCGCAAGATTTAACCCGTTTACTACCTGGCAGCAAGATTTAAGCCGTTTACCACCTGGCAGCAAGATTTAACCCGTTTACCACCTGGCAGCAAGATTTAACCCGTTTACTACCTGGCAGGAAGATTTAAGCGTTAACCACCTGGCAGCAAGATTTAACCCTTTTTTCTACCTGACAGCAAGATTTAACCCGTTTACCACCTTGCAGCAAGATTTAACCCTTTTACCACCTGGCAGCAAGATTTTACCCGTTTACTACCTGGCAGCAAGATTTAATCCTTTTACCACCTGGCAGCAACATTTAAACCTTTTTTCTACCTGGCAGCAAGATTTAACCCGTTTACTACCTGGCAGCAAGATTTAAGCCGTTTACCACCTGGCAGCAAGATTTAACCCTTTTACCACCTGGCAGCAAGATTCAACCCTTTTACCACCTCGTAGCAAGATTTAACCCGTTTACTACCTCGCAGCAAGATTTAAGCCGTTTACCATCTGGCAGCAAGATTTAACCCGTTTACCACCTGGCAAGCAAGATTTAACCCTTTTTTCTACCTGGCAGAAAGATTTAACCCATTTACCACCTGGCAGCAAGATTTAACCCGTTTACCACCTTGCAGCAAGATTTATCCCTTTTACCACCTGGCAGCAAGATTTAACCCTTTTACCACCTGGCAGCAAGATTCAACCCTTTTACCACCTCGTAGCAAGATTTAACCCGTTTACTACCTGGCAGCAAGTTTTAAGCCATTTACCACCTGGCAGCAAGATTTAACCCGTTTACCACCTGGCAGCAAGATTTAACCCGTTTACTACCTGGCAGGAAGATTTAATCCTTTTACCACCTGGCAGCAACATTTAACCCTTTTTTCTACCTGGCAGCAAGATTTAAGCCGTTTACCACCTGGCAGCAAGATTTAACCCTTTTACCACCTGGCAGCAAGATTTATCCAGTTTACTACCTGGCAGCAAGATTTAAGCCGTTTACCATCTGGCAGCAAGATTTAACCCGTTTACCACCTGGCAGCAAGGTTTTACCCGTTTACTACCTGGCAGCAAGATTTAACCCGTTTACCACCTTGCAGCAAGATTTAACCCTTTTACCACCTGGCAGCAAGGTTTTACCCGTTTACTACCTGGCAGCAAGATTTAATCCTTTTACCACCTGGCAGCAACATTTAACCCTTTTTTCTACCTGGCAGCAAGATTTAACCCTTTTACTACCTGGCAGCAAGATTTAAGCCGTTTACCACCTGGCAGCAAGATTTAACCCTTTTACCACCTGGCAGCAAGATTTAACCCGTTTACTACCTGGCAGCAAGATTTAAGCTGTTTACCATCTGGCAGCAAGATTTAACCCGTTTACCACCTGGCAAGCAAGATTTAACCCTTTTTTCTACCTGGCAGAAAGATTTAACCCATTTACCACCTGGCAGCAAGATTTAATCCTTTTTTTTCCACCTGGCAGCAAGATTTAACCCCTTTTTTCCACCTGACAGCAAGATTTAACCCGTTTACCACCGTGCAGCAAGATTTAACCCCTTTTTTCCACCTGGCAGCAAGATTTAACCCTTTTACCACCTGGCAGCAAGATTTAACCGCTTTTTTCCACCTGGCAGCAAGATTTAACCCTTTTTTCACGTGGCAGCAAGACTTAACCCTTTTACCACCTGGCAGCAAGATTTAACCCCTTTTTACCACCTGGCAGCAAGATTTAACCCTTTTACCACCTAGCAGCAAGATTTAACCCCTTTTTTCCACCTGGCAGCAAGATTTAACCTTTTTTTTCACCTGGCAGCAAGATTTGACCCTTTTACCACATGGCAGCAAGACTTATCCCCTTTTTTCCACATGGCAGCAAGATTTTACCCGTTTACCACCTTGCAGCAAGATTTATCCCTTTTACCACCTGGCAGCAGGATTTAACCCGTTTACTAGCTGGCAGCAAGATTTAAGCCGTTTACCACCTGGCAGCAAGATTTAACCTGCTTACCACCTGGCAGCAAGATTTAACCCTTTTACCACCTGGCAGCAAGATTTAATCCTTTTTTTTCCAGCTGGCAGCTAGATGTAACCCCCTTTTCCACCTGACAGCAATATTTAACCCGTTTACCACCTGTCAGCAAGATTTAACCCATTTACCACCTGGCAGCAAGATTTAATCCTTTTTTTGCCACCTGCCAGGAAGATTTAACCTCTTTTTTCCACCTGGCAGCAATATTTAACCCCTTTTTTCCACCTGACAGCAAGATTTAACCCGTTTACCACCTGGCAGCAAGATTTAACCCATTTACCACCTGGCAGCAAGGTTTAGGGTATGTGCCCACGATGCGTATTTCATGCGTATTTGGTGCGGAAATTTCCGCAGTGTAAACGCATGATATACGCATGTTAAGCCCTCTGCCATGGTCCCCTATGTAATTCCGCAATTGTAATGCCCATGCTGCGGAATTTTCCGCAGCGTTTTTGATGTGCGGAAAATTCCGCAGCATGTCAATTATTTGTGCGATTACGCATGCGGAATTGCCATCTACAATGCAGTAGAGAACAAAAGGCAATTCCGCATGTGCAAAACATGCGAATTACGTGCGAAAAATGCATGCCAAATTCTGCATGCATTTTTCCGGGAAAACGACATGCGGAAATGAAGAGCAAATTTCTGCTTCATTTGCGCATCGTGGGCACATACCCTTAATCCTTTTTTTTCCACCTGGCAGCAAGATTTAACCCCTTTTTTCCACCTGGCAAGCAAGATTTAACCCTTTGTTCCCACCTGGCAGCAAGATTTAACCATTTTATCACCTGGCAAGCAAGATTTAACCCTTTTACCACCTGGCAGCAAGATTTAACCCTTTTTTCTACCTGGCATCAAGATTTAAGCCATTTACCACCTGGCAGCAAGATTTAACCCATTTACCACCTGGCAGCAAGATTTAACCCTTTTACCACCTGGCCGCAAGATTTAACCCGTTTACTACCTGGCAGCAAGATTTAAGCCGTTTACCACCTGGCAGCAAGATTTAACCCGTTTACCACCTGGCAGCAAGATTTAACCCGTTTACTACCTGGCAGGAAGATTTAAGCGTTAACCACCTGGCAGCAAGATTTAACCCTTTTTTCTACCTGACAGCAAGATTTAACCCGTTTACCACCTTGCAGCAAGATTTAACCCTTTTACCACCTGGCAGCAAGATTTTACCCGTTTACCACCTGGCAGCAAGATTTAATCCTTTTTTTTCCACCTGGCAGCAAGATTTAACCCCTTTTTTCCACCTGACAGCAAGATTTAACCCGTTTACCACCGTGCAGCAAGATTTAACCCCTTTTTTCCACCTGACAGCAAGATTTAACCCGTTTACCACCTTGCAGCAAGATTTAACCCTTTTACCACCTGGCAGCAAGGTTTTACCCGTTTACTACCTGGCAGCAAGATTTAATCCTTTTACCACCTGGCAGCAACATTTAACCCTTTTTTCTACCTGGCAGCAAGATTTAACCCTTTTACTACCTGGCAGCAAGATTTAAGCCGTTTACCACCTGGCAGCAAGATTTAACCCTTTTACCACCTGGCAGCAAGATTTAACCCGTTTACTACCTGGCAGCAAGATTTAAGCTGTTTACCATCTGGCAGCAAGATTTAACCCGTTTACCACCTGGCAAGCAAGATTTAACCCTTTTTTGTACCTGGCAGAAAGATTTAACCCATTTACCACCTGGCAGCAAGATTTAATCCTTTTTTTTCCACCTGGCAGCAAGATTTAACCCCTTTTTTCCACCTGACAGCAAGATTTAACCCGTTTACCACCGTGCAGCAAGATTTAACCCCTTTTTTCCACCTGGCAGCAAGATTTAACCCTTTTACCACCTGGCAGCAAGATTTAACCGCTTTTTTCCACCTGGCAGCAAGATTTAACCCTTTTTTCACGTGGCAGCAAGACTTAACCCTTTTACCACCTGGCAGCAAGATTTAACCCCTTTTTACCACCTGGCAGCAAGATTTAACCCTTTTACCACCTAGCAGCAAGATTTAACCCCTTTTTTCCACCTGGCAGCAAGATTTAACCTTTTTTTTTCACCTGGCAGCAAGATTTGACCCTTTTACCACATGGCAGCAAGACTTATCCCCTTTTTTCCACATGGCAGCAAGATTTTACCCGTTTACCACCTTGCAGCAAGATTTATCCCTTTTACCACCTGGCAGCAGGATTTAACCCGTTTACTAGCTGGCAGCAAGATTTAAGCCGTTTACCACCTGGCAGCAAGATTTAACCTGCTTACCACCTGGCAGCAAGATTTAACCCTTTTACCACCTGGCAGCAAGATTTAATCCTTTTTTTTCCAGCTGGCAGCTAGATGTAACCCCCTTTTCCACCTGACAGCAATATTTAACCCGTTTACCACCTGTCAGCAAGATTTAACCCATTTACCACCTGGCAGCAAGATTTAATCCTTTTTTTGCCACCTGCCAGGAAGATTTAACCTCTTTTTTCCACCTGGCAGCAATATTTAACCCCTTTTTTCCACCTGACAGCAAGATTTAACCCGTTTACCACCTGGCAGCAAGATTTAACCCATTTACCACCTGGCAGCAAGGTTTAGGGTATGTGCCCACGATGCGTATTTCATGCGTATTTGGTGCGGAAATTTCCGCAGTGTAAACGCATGATATACGCATGTTAAGCCCTCTGCCATGGTCCCCTATGTAATTCCGCAATTGTAATGCCCATGCTGCGGAATTTTCCGCAGCGTTTTTGATGTGCGGAAAATTCCGCAGCATGTCAATTATTTGTGCGATTACGCATGCGGAATTGCCATCTACAATGCAGTAGAGAACAAAAGGCAATTCCGCATGTGCAAAACATGCGAATTACGTGCGAAAAATGCATGCCAAATTCTGCATGCATTTTTCCGGGAAAACGACATGCGGAAATGAAGAGCAAATTTCTGCTTCATTTGCGCATCGTGGGCACATACCCTTAATCCTTTTTTTTCCACCTGGCAGCAAGATTTAACCCCTTTTTTCCACCTGGCAAGCAAGATTTAACCCTTTGTTCCCACCTGGCAGCAAGATTTAACCATTTTATCACCTGGCAAGCAAGATTTAACCCTTTTACCACCTGGCAGCAAGATTTAACCCTTTTTTCTACCTGGCATCAAGATTTAAGCCATTTACCACCTGGCAGCAAGATTTAACCCATTTACCACCTGGCAGCAAGATTTAACCCTTTTACCACCTGGCCGCAAGATTTAACCCGTTTACTACCTGGCAGCAAGATTTAAGCCGTTTACCACCTGGCAGCAAGATTTAACCCGTTTACCACCTGGCAGCAAGATTTAACCCGTTTACTACCTGGCAGGAAGATTTAAGCGTTAACCACCTGGCAGCAAGATTTAACCCTTTTTTCTACCTGACAGCAAGATTTAACCCGTTTACCACCTTGCAGCAAGATTTAACCCTTTTACCACCTGGCAGCAAGATTTTACCCGTTTACCACCTGGCAGCAAGATTTAATCCTTTTTTTTCCACCTGGCAGCAAGATTTAACCCCTTTTTTCCACCTGACAGCAAGATTTAACCCGTTTACCACCGTGCAGCAAGATTTAACCCCTTTTTTCCACCTGACAGCAAGATTTAACCCGTTTACCACCTTGCAGCAAGATTTAACCCTTTTACCACCTGGCAGCAAGGTTTTACCCGTTTACTACCTGGCAGCAAGATTTAATCCTTTTACCACCTGGCAGCAACATTTAACCCTTTTTTCTACCTGGCAGCAAGATTTAACCCTTTTACTACCTGGCAACAAGATTTAAGCCGTTTACCACCTGGCAGCAAGATTTAACCCTTTTACCACCTGGCAGCAAGATTTAACCCGTTTACTACCTGGCAGCAAGATTTAAGCTGTTTACCATCTGGCAGCAAGATTTAACCCGTTTACCACCTGGCAAGCAAGATTTAACCCTTTTTTCTACCTGGCAGAAAGATTTAACCCATTTACCACCTGGCAGCAAGATTTAATCCTTTTTTTTCCACCTGGCAGCAAGATTTAACCCCTTTTTTCCACCTGACAGCAAGATTTAACCCGTTTACCACCGTGCAGCAAGATTTAACCCCTTTTTTCCACCTGGCAGCAAGATTTAACCCTTTTACCACCTGGCAGCAAGATTTAACCGCTTTTTTCCACCTGGCAGCAAGATTTAACCCTTTTTTCACGTGGCAGCAAGACTTAACCCTTTTACCACCTGGCAGCAAGATTTAACCCCTTTTTACCACCTGGCAGCAAGATTTAACCCTTTTACCACCTAGCAGCAAGATTTAACCCCTTTTTTCCACCTGGCAGCAAGATTTAACCTTTTTTTTTCACCTGGCAGCAAGATTTGACCCTTTTACCACATGGCAGCAAGACTTATCCCCTTTTTTCCACATGGCAGCAAGATTTTACCCGTTTACCACCTTGCAGCAAGATTTATCCCTTTTACCACCTGGCAGCAGGATTTAACCCGTTTACTAGCTGGCAGCAAGATTTAAGCCGTTTACCACCTGGCAGCAAGATTTAACCTGCTTACCACCTGGCAGCAAGATTTAACCCTTTTACCACCTGGCAGCAAGATTTAATCCTTTTTTTTCCAGCTGGCAGCTAGATGTAACCCCCTTTTCCACCTGACAGCAATATTTAACCCGTTTACCACCTGTCAGCAAGATTTAACCCATTTACCACCTGGCAGCAAGATTTAATCCTTTTTTTGCCACCTGCCAGGAAGATTTAACCTCTTTTTTCCACCTGGCAGCAATATTTAACCCCTTTTTTCCACCTGACAGCAAGATTTAACCCGTTTACCACCTGGCAGCAAGATTTAACCCATTTACCACCTGGCAGCAAGGTTTAGGGTATGTGCCCACGATGCGTATTTCATGCGTATTTGGTGCGGAAATTTCCGCAGTGTAAACGCATGATATACGCATGTTAAGCCCTCTGCCATGGTCCCCTATGTAATTCCGCAATTGTAATGCCCATGCTGCGGAATTTTCCGCAGCGTTTTTGATGTGCGGAAAATTCCGCAGCATGTCAATTATTTGTGCGATTACGCATGCGGAATTGCCATCTACAATGCAGTAGAGAACAAAAGGCAATTCCGCATGTGCAAAACATGCGAATTACGTGCGAAAAATGCATGCCAAATTCTGCATGCATTTTTCCGGGAAAACGACATGCGGAAATGAAGAGCAAATTTCTGCTTCATTTGCGCATCGTGGGCACATACCCTTAATCCTTTTTTTTCCACCTGGCAGCAAGATTTAACCCCTTTTTTCCACCTGGCAAGCAAGATTTAACCCTTTGTTCCCACCTGGCAGCAAGATTTAACCATTTTATCACCTGGCAAGCAAGATTTAACCCTTTTACCACCTGGCAGCAAGATTTAACCCTTTTTTCTACCTGGCATCAAGATTTAAGCCATTTACCACCTGGCAGCAAGATTTAACCCATTTACCACCTGGCAGCAAGATTTAACCCTTTTACCACCTGGCCGCAAGATTTAACCCGTTTACTACCTGGCAGCAAGATTTAAGCCGTTTACCACCTGGCAGCAAGATTTAACCCGTTTACCACCTGGCAGCAAGATTTAACCCGTTTACTACCTGGCAGGAAGATTTAAGCGTTAACCACCTGGCAGCAAGATTTAACCCTTTTTTCTACCTGACAGCAAGATTTAACCCGTTTACCACCTTGCAGCAAGATTTAACCCTTTTACCACCTGGCAGCAAGATTTTACCCGTTTACCACCTGGCAGCAAGATTTAATCCTTTTACCACCTGGCAGCAACATTTAACCCTTTTTTCTACCTGGCAGCAAGATTTAACCCTTTTACTACCTGGCAGCAAGATTTAAGCCGTTTACCACCTGGCAGCAAGATTTAACCCTTTTACCACCTGGCAGCAAGATTTAACCCGTTTTTTCCACCTGACAGCAAGATTTAACCCGTTTACCACCGTGCAGCAAGATTTAACCCCTTTTTTCCACCTGACAGCAAGATTTAACCCGTTTACCACCTTGCAGCAAGATTTAACCCTTTTACCACCTGGCAGCAAGGTTTTACCCGTTTACTACCTGGCAGCAAGATTTAACCCTTTTACTACCTGGCAGCAAGATTTAAGCCGTTTACCACCTGGCAGCAAGATTTAACCCTTTTACCACCTGGCAGCAAGATTTAACCCGTTTACTACCTGGCAGCAAGATTTAAGCTGTTTACCATCTGGCAGCAAGATTTAACCCGTTTACCACCTGGCAAGCAAGATTTAACCCTTTTTTCTACCTGGCAGAAAGATTTAACCCATTTACCACCTGGCAGCAAGATTTAATCCTTTTTTTTCCACCTGGCAGCAAGATTTAACCCCTTTTTTCCACCTGACAGCAAGATTTAACCCGTTTACCACCGTGCAGCAAGATTTAACCCCTTTTTTCCACCTGGCAGCAAGATTTAACCCTTTTACCACCTGGCAGCAAGATTTAACCGCTTTTTTCCACCTGGCAGCAAGATTTAACCCTTTTTTCACGTGGCAGCAAGACTTAACCCTTTTACCACCTGGCAGCAAGATTTAACCCCTTTTTACCACCTGGCAGCAAGATTTAACCCTTTTACCACCTAGCAGCAAGATTTAACCCCTTTTTTCCACCTGGCAGCAAGATTTAACCTTTTTTTTTCACCTGGCAGCAAGATTTGACCCTTTTACCACATGGCAGCAAGACTTATCCCCTTTTTTCCACATGGCAGCAAGATTTTACCCGTTTACCACCTTGCAGCAAGATTTATCCCTTTTACCACCTGGCAGCAGGATTTAACCCGTTTACTAGCTGGCAGCAAGATTTAAGCCGTTTACCACCTGGCAGCAAGATTTAACCTGCTTACCACCTGGCAGCAAGATTTAACCCTTTTACCACCTGGCAGCAAGATTTAATCCTTTTTTTTCCAGCTGGCAGCTAGATGTAACCCCCTTTTCCACCTGACAGCAATATTTAACCCGTTTACCACCTGTCAGCAAGATTTAACCCATTTACCACCTGGCAGCAAGATTTAATCCTTTTTTTGCCACCTGCCAGGAAGATTTAACCTCTTTTTTCCACCTGGCAGCAATATTTAACCCCTTTTTTCCACCTGACAGCAAGATTTAACCCGTTTACCACCTGGCAGCAAGATTTAACCCATTTACCACCTGGCAGCAAGGTTTAGGGTATGTGCCCACGATGCGTATTTCATGCGTATTTGGTGCGGAAATTTCCGCAGTGTAAACGCATGATATACGCATGTTAAGCACTCTGCCATGGTCCCCTATGTAATTCCGCAATTGTAATGCCCATGCTGCGGAATTTTCCGCAGCGTTTTTGATGTGCGGAAAATTCCGCAGCATGTCAATTATTTGTGCGATTACGCATGCGGAATTGCCATCTACAATGCAGTAGAGAACAAAAGGCAATTCCGCATGTGCAAAACATGCGAATTACGTGCGAAAAATGCATGCCAAATTCTGCATGCATTTTTCCGGGAAAACGACATGCGGAAATGAAGAGCAAATTTCTGCTTCATTTGCGCATCGTGGGCACATACCCTTAATCCTTTTTTTTCCACCTGGCAGCAAGATATAACCCCTTTTTTCCACCTGGCAAGCAAGATTTAACCCTTTGTTCCCACCTGGCAGCAAGATTTAACCATTTTATCACCTGGCAAGCAAGATTTAACCCTTTTACCACCTGGCAGCAAGATTTAACCCTTTTTTCTACCTGGCATCAAGATTTAAGCCATTTACCACCTGGCAGCAAGATTTAACCCATTTACCACCTGGCAGCAAGATTTAACCCTTTTACCACCTGGCCGCAAGATTTAACCCGTTTACTACCTGGCAGCAAGATTTAAGCCGTTTACCACCTGGCAGCAAGATTTAACCCGTTTACCACCTGGCAGCAAGATTTAACCCGTTTACTACCTGGCAGGAAGATTTAAGCGTTAACCACCTGGCAGCAAGATTTAACCCTTTTTTCTACCTGACAGCAAGATTTAACCCGTTTACCACCTTGCAGCAAGATTTAACCCTTTTACCACCTGGCAGCAAGATTTTACCCGTTTACCACCTGGCAGCAAGATTTAATCCTTTTTTTTTCCACCTGGCAGCAAGATTTAACCCCTTTTTTCCACCTGACAGCAAGATTTAACCCGTTTACCACCGTGCAGCAAGATTTAACCCCTTTTTTCCACCTGACAGCAAGATTTAACCCGTTTACCACCTTGCAGCAAGATTTAACCCTTTTACCACCTGGCAGCAAGGTTTTACCCGTTTACTACCTGGCAGCAAGATTTAATCCTTTTACCACCTGGCAGCAACATTTAACCCTTTTTTCTACCTGGCAGCAAGATTTAACCCTTTTACTACCTGGCAACAAGATTTAAGCCGTTTACCACCTGGCAGCAAGATTTAACCCTTTTACCACCTGGCAGCAAGATTTAACCCGTTTACTACCTGGCAGCAAGATTTAAGCTGTTTACCATCTGGCAGCAAGATTTAACCCGTTTACCACCTGGCAAGCAAGATTTAACCCTTTTTTCTACCTGGCAGAAAGATTTAACCCATTTACCACCTGGCAGCAAGATTTAATCCTTTTTTTTCCACCTGGCAGCAAGATTTAACCCCTTTTTTCCACCTGACAGCAAGATTTAACCCGTTTACCACCGTGCAGCAAGATTTAACCCCTTTTTTCCACCTGGCAGCAAGATTTAACCCTTTTACCACCTGGCAGCAAGATTTAACCGCTTTTTTCCACCTGGCAGCAAGATTTAACAGTTTTTTCACGTGGCAGCAAGACTTAACCCTTTTACCACCTGGCAGCAAGATTTAACCCCTTTTTACCACCTGGCAGCAAGATTTAACCCTTTTACCACCTAGCAGCAAGATTTAACCCCTTTTTTCCACCTGGCAGCAAGATTTAACCTTTTTTTTTCACCTGGCAGCAAGATTTGACCCTTTTACCACATGGCAGCAAGACTTATCCCCTTTTTTCCACATGGCAGCAAGATTTTACCCGTTTACCACCTTGCAGCAAGATTTATCCCTTTTACCACCTGGCAGCAGGATTTAACCCGTTTACTAGCTGGCAGCAAGATTTAAGCCGTTTACCACCTGGCAGCAAGATTTAACCTGCTTACCACCTGGCAGCAAGATTTAACCCTTTTACCACCTGGCAGCAAGATTTAATCCTTTTTTTTCCAGCTGGCAGCTAGATGTAACCCCCTTTTCCACCTGACAGCAATATTTAACCCGTTTACCACCTGTCAGCAAGATTTAACCCATTTACCACCTGGCAGCAAGATTTAATCCTTTTTTTGCCACCTGCCAGGAAGATTTAACCTCTTTTTTCCACCTGGCAGCAATATTTAACCCCTTTTTTCCACCTGACAGCAAGATTTAACCCGTTTACCACCTGGCAGCAAGATTTAACCCATTTACCACCTGGCAGCAAGGTTTAGGGTATGTGCCCACGATGCGTATTTCATGCGTATTTGGTGCGGAAATTTCCGCAGTGTAAACGCATGATATACGCATGTTAAGCCCTCTGCCATGGTCCCCTATGTAATTCCGCAATTGTAATGCCCATGCTGCGGAATTTTCCGCAGCGTTTTTGATGTGCGGAAAATTCCGCAGCATGTCAATTATTTGTGCGATTACGCATGCGGAATTGCCATCTACAATGCAGTAGAGAACAAAAGGCAATTCCGCATGTGCAAAACATGCGAATTACGTGCGAAAAATGCATGCCAAATTCTGCATGCATTTTTCCGGGAAAACGACATGCGGAAATGAAGAGCAAATTTCTGCTTCATTTGCGCATCGTGGGCACATACCCTTAATCCTTTTTTTTCCACCTGGCAGCAAGATTTAACCCCTTTTTTCCACCTGGCAAGCAAGATTTAACCCTTTGTTCCCACCTGGCAGCAAGATTTAACCATTTTATCACCTGGCAAGCAAGATTTAACCCTTTTACCACCTGGCAGCAAGATTTAACCCTTTTTTCTACCTGGCATCAAGATTTAAGCCATTTACCACCTGGCAGCAAGATTTAACCCATTTACCACCTGGCAGCAAGATTTAACCCTTTTACCACCTGGCCGCAAGATTTAACCCGTTTACTACCTGGCAGCAAGATTTAAGCCGTTTACCACCTGGCAGCAAGATTTAACCCGTTTACCACCTGGCAGCAAGATTTAACCCGTTTACTACCTGGCAGGAAGATTTAAGCGTTAACCACCTGGCAGCAAGATTTAACCCTTTTTTCTACCTGACAGCAAGATTTAACCCGTTTACCACCTTGCAGCAAGATTTAACCCTTTTACCACCTGGCAGCAAGATTTTACCCGTTTACTACCTGGCAGCAAGATTTAATCCTTTTACCACCTGGCAGCAACATTTAACCCTTTTTTCTACCTGGCAGCAAGATTTAACCCGTTTACTACCTGGCAGCAAGATTTAAGCCGTTTACCACCTGGCAGCAAGATTTAACCCTTTTACCACCTGGCAGCAAGATTCAACCCTTTTACCACCTCGTAGCAAGATTTAACCCGTTTACTACCTCGCAGCAAGATTTAAGCCGTTTACCATCTGGCAGCAAGATTTAACCCGTTTACCACCTGGCAAGCAAGATTTAACCCTTTTTTCTACCTGGCAGAAAGATTTAACCCATTTACCACCTGGCAGCAAGATTTAACCCGTTTACCACCTTGCAGCAAGATATATCCCTTTTACCACCTGGCAGCAGGATTTAACCCGTTTACTACCTGGCAGCAAGTTTTAAGCCATTTACCACCTGGCAGCAAGATTTAACCCGTTTACTACCTTGCAGGAAGATTTAAGCGTTTACCACCTGGCAGCAAGATTTAACCCTTTTTTCTACCTGACAGCAAGATTTAACCCGTTTACCACCTTGCAGCAAGATTTAACCCTTTTACCACCTGGCAGCAAGATTTTACCCGTTTACTACCTGGCAGCAAGATTTAATCCTTTTACCACCTGGCAGCAACATTTAACCCTTTTTTCTACCTGGCAGCAAGATTTAACCCGTTTACTACCTGGTAGCAAGATTTAAGCCGTTTACCACCTGGCAGCAAGATTTAACCCTTTTACCACCTGGCAGCAAGATTTAACCCGTTTACTACCTGGCAGCAAGATTTAAGCCGTGCACCATCTGGCAGCAAGATTTAACCCGTTTACCACCTGGCAAGCAAGATTTAACCCTTTTTTCTACCTGGCAGAAAGATTTAACCCATTTACCACCTGGCAGCAAGATTTAATCCTTTTTTTTCCACCTGGCAGCAAGATTTAACCCCTTTTTTCCACCTGACAGCAAGATTTAACCCGTTTACCACCGTGCAGCAAGATTTAACCCCTTTTTTCCACCTGGCAGCAAGATTTAACCCTTTTACCACCTGGCAGCAAGATTTAACCGCTTTTTTCCACCTGGCAGCAAGATTTAACCCTTTTTTTCATGTGGCAGCAAGACTTAACCCTTTTACCACCTGGCAGCAAGATTTAACCCCTTTTTACCACCTGGCAGCAAGATTTAACCCTTTTACCACCTAGCAGCAAGATTTAACCCCTTTTTTCCACCTGGCAGCAAGATTTAACCCTTTTACCACATGGCAGCAAGACTTATCCCCTTTTTTCCACATGGCAGCAAGATTTAACCCGTTTACCACCTTGCAGCAAGATTTATCCCTTTTACCACCTGGCAGCAGGATTTAACCCGTTTACTACCTGGCAGCAAGATTTAAGCCGTTTACCACCTGGCAGCAAGATTTAACCTGCTTACCACCTGGCAGCAAGATTTAACCCTTTTACCACCTGGCAGCAAGATTTAATCCTTTTTTTTCCAGCTGGCAGCTAGATGTAACCCCCTTTTCCACCTGACAGCAATATTTAACCCGTTTACCACCTGGCAGCAAGATTTAACCCATTTACCACCTGGCAGCAAGATTTAATCCTTTTTTTGCCACCTGCCAGGAAGATTTAACCTCTTTTTTCCACCTGGCAGCAATATTTAACCCCTTTTTTCCACCTGACAGCAAGATTGAACCCGTTTACCACCTGGCAGCAAGATTTAACCCATTTACCACCTGGCAGCAAGATTTAGGGTATGTGCCCACGATGCGTATTTCATGCGTATTTGGTGCGGAAATTTCCGCAGTGTAAACACATGATATACGCATGTTAAGCCCTCTGCCATGGTCCCCTATGTAATTCCGCAATTGTAATGCCCATGCTGCGGAATTTTCCGCAGCGTTTTTGATGTGCGGAAAACTCCGCAGCATGTCAATTATTTGTGCGATTACGCATGCGGAATTGCCATTTACAATGCAGTAGAGAACACAAGGCAATTCCGCATGTGCAAAACATGCGAATTACGTGCGAAAATTGCATGCCAAATTCCGTATGCATTTTTCTGGGAAAACGACATGCGGAAATGAAGAGCAAATTTCCGCTTCATTTGCGCATCGTGGGCACATACCCTTAATCCTTTTTTTTCCACCTGGCAGCAAGATTTAACTCCTTTTTTCCACCTGGCAAGCAAGAATTAACCCTTTGTTCCCACCTGGCAGCAAGATTTAACCATTTTATCACCTGGCAGCAAGATTTAACCCTTTGTTCCCACCTGGAAGCAAGATTTAACCATTTTATCACGTGGCAAGCAAGATTTAACCCTTTTACCACCTGGCAGCAAGATTTAACCCTTTTTTCTACCAGGCATCAAGATTTAAGCCATTTACCACCTGGCAGCAAGATTTAACCCATTTACCACCTGGCAGCAAGATTTAACCCTTTTACCACCTGGCCGCAAGATTTAACCCGTTTACTACCTGGCAGCAAGATTTAAGCCGTTTACCACCTGGCAGCAAGATTTAACCCGTTTACCACCTGGCAGCAAGATTTAACCCGTTTACTACCTGGCAGGAAGATTTAAGCGTTTACCACCTGGCATAAGATTTAACCCTTTTTTCTACCTGACAGCAAGATTTAACCCGTTTACCACCTTGCAGCAAGATTTAACCCTTTTACCACCTGGCAGCAAGATTTTACCCGTTTACTACCTGGCAGCAAGATTTAATCCTTTTACCACCTGGCAGCAACATTTAACCCTTTTTTCTACCTGGCAGCAAGATTTAACCCGTTTACTACCTGGCAGCAAGATTTAAGCCGTTTACCACCTGGCAGCAAGATTTAACCCTTTTACCACCTGGCAGCAAGATTCAACCCTTTTACCACCTGGTAGCAAGATTTAACCCGTTTACTACCTCGCAGCAAGATTTAAGCCGTTTACCATCTGGCAGCAAGATTTAACCCGTTTACCACCTGGCAAGCAAGATTTAACCCTTTTTTCTACCTGGCAGAAAGATATAACCCATTTACCACCTGGCAGCAAGATTTAACCCGTTTACCACCTTGCAGCAAGATTTATTCCTTTTACCACCTGGCAGCAGGATTTAACCCGTTTACTACCTGGCAGCAAGTTTTAAGCCATTTACCACCTGGCAGCAAGATTTAACCCGTTTACCACCTGGCAGCAAGATTTAACCCGTTTACTACCTGGCAGGAAGACTTAAGCGTTTACCACCTGGCAGCAAGATTTAACCCTTTTTTCTACCTGACAGCAAGATTTAACCCGTTTACCACCTTGCAGCAAGATTTAACCCTTTTACCACCTGGCAGCAAGATTTTACCCGTTTACTACCTGGCAGCAAGATTTAATCCTTTTACCATCTGGCAGCAACATTTAACCCTTTTTTCTACCTGGCAGCAAGATTTAAGCCGTTTACCACCTGGCAGCAAGATTTATCCAGTTTACTACCTGGCAGCAAGATTTAAGCCGTTTACCATCTGGCAGCAAGATTTAACTCATTTACCACCTGGCAAGCAAGATTTAACCCTTTTTTTCTACCTGGCAGAAAGATTTAACCCATTTCCCACCTGGCAGCAAGATTTAATCCTTTTTTTTCCACCTGGCAGCAAGATTTAACCCCTTTTTTTCCACCTGGCAGCAAGATTTAACCTTTTTTTTTCACCTGGCAGCAAGATTTAACCCTTTTACCACATGGCAGCAAGACTTATCCCCTTTTTTCCACATGGCAGCAAGATTTTACCCGTTTACCACCTTGCAGCAAGATTTATCCCTTTTATCACCTGGCAGCAGGATTTAACCCGTTTACTAGCTGGCAGCAATATTTAAGCCGTTTACCACCTGGCAGCAAGATTTAACCTGCTTACCACCTGGCAGCAAGATTTAACCCTTTTACCACCTGGCAGCAAGATTTAATCCTTTTTTTTCCAGCTGGCAGCTAGATGTAACCCCCTTTTCCACCTGACAGCAATATTTAACCCGTTTACCACCTGTCAGCAAGATTTAACCCATTTACCACCTGGCAGCAAGATTTAATCCTTTTTTTGCCACCTGCCAGGAAGATTTAACCTCTTTTTTCCACCTGGCAGCAATATTTAACCCCTTTTTTCCACCTGACAGCAAGATTTAACCCGTTTACCACCTGGCAGCAAGATTTAACCCATTTACCACCTGGCAGCAAGGTTTAGGGTATGTGCCCACGATGCGTATTTCATGCGTATTTGGTGCGGAAATTTCCGCAGTGTAAACACATGATATACGCATGTTAAGCCCTCTGCCATGGTCCCCTATGTAATTCCGCAATTGTAATGCCCATGCTGCGGAATTTTCCGCAGCGTTTTTGATGTGCGGAAAACTCCGCAGCATGTCAATTATTTGTGCGATTACGCATGCGGAATTGCCATCTACAATGCAGTAGAGAACACAAGGCAATTCCGCATGTGCAAAACATGCGAATTACGTGCGAAAATTGCATGCCAAATTCCGCATGCATTTTTCTGGGAAAACGACATGCGGAAATGAAGAGCAAATTTCCGCTTCATTTGCGCATCGTGGGCACATACCCTTAATCCTTTTTTTTCCACCTGGCAGCAAGATTTAACCCCTTTTTTCCACCTGGCAAGCAAGATTTAACCCTTTGTTCCCACCTGGCAGCAAGATTTAACCATTTTATCACCTGGCAAGCAAGATTTAACCCTTTTACCACCTGGCAGCAAGATTTAACCCTTTTTTCTACCTGGCATCAAGATTTAAGCCATTTACCACCTGGCAGCAAGATTTAACCCATTTACCACCTGGCAGCAAGATTTAACCCTTTTACCACCTGGCCGCAAGATTTAACCCGTTTACTACCTGGCAGCAAGATTTAAGCCGTTTACCACCTGGCAGCAAGATTTAACCCGTTTACCACCTGGCAGCAAGATTTAACCCGTTTACTACCTGGCAGGAAGATTTAAGCGTTAACCACCTGGCAGCAAGATTTAACCCTTTTTTCTACCTGACAGCAAGATTTAACCCGTTTACCACCTTGCAGCAAGATTTAACCCTTTTACCACCTGGCAGCAAGATTTTACCCGTTTACCACCTGGCAGCAAGATTTAATCCTTTTTTTTCCACCTGGCAGCAAGATTTAACCCCTTTTTTCCACCTGACAGCAAGATTTAACCCGTTTACCACCGTGCAGCAAGATTTAACCCCTTTTTTCCACCTGACAGCAAGATTTAACCCGTTTACCACCTTGCAGCAAGATTTAACCCTTTTACCACCTGGCAGCAAGGTTTTACCCGTTTACTACCTGGCAGCAAGATTTAATCCTTTTACCACCTGGCAGCAACATTTAACCCTTTTTTCTACCTGGCAGCAAGATTTAACCCTTTTACTACCTGGCAGCAAGATTTAAGCCGTTTACCACCTGGCAGCAAGATTTAACCCTTTTACCACCTGGCAGCAAGATTTAACCCGTTTACTACCTGGCAGCAAGATTTAAGCTGTTTACCATCTGGCAGCAAGATTTAACCCGTTTACCACCTGGCAAGCAAGATTTAACCCTTTTTTCTACCTGGCAGAAAGATTTAACCCATTTACCACCTGGCAGCAAGATTTAATCCTTTTTTTTCCACCTGGCAGCAAGATTTAACCCCTTTTTTCCACCTGACAGCAAGATTTAACCCGTTTACCACCGTGCAGCAAGATTTAACCCCTTTTTTCCACCTGGCAGCAAGATTTAACCCTTTTACCACCTGGCAGCAAGATTTAACCGCTTTTTTCCACCTGGCAGCAAGATTTAACCCTTTTTTCACGTGGCAGCAAGACTTAACCCTTTTACCACCTGGCAGCAAGATTTAACCCCTTTTTACCACCTGGCAGCAAGATTTAACCCTTTTACCACCTAGCAGCAAGATTTAACCCCTTTTTTCCACCTGGCAGCAAGATTTAACCTTTTTTTTTCACCTGGCAGCAAGATTTGACCCTTTTACCACATGGCAGCAAGACTTATCCCCTTTTTTCCACATGGCAGCAAGATTTTACCCGTTTACCACCTTGCAGCAAGATTTATCCCTTTTACCACCTGGCAGCAGGATTTAACCCGTTTACTAGCTGGCAGCAAGATTTAAGCCGTTTACCACCTGGCAGCAAGATTTAACCTGCTTACCACCTGGCAGCAAGATTTAACCCTTTTACCACCTGGCAGCAAGATTTAATCCTTTTTTTTCCAGCTGGCAGCTAGATGTAACCCCCTTTTCCACCTGACAGCAATATTTAACCCGTTTACCACCTGTCAGCAAGATTTAACCCATTTACCACCTGGCAGCAAGATTTAATCCTTTTTTTGCCACCTGCCAGGAAGATTTAACCTCTTTTTTCCACCTGGCAGCAATATTTAACCCCTTTTTTCCACCTGACAGCAAGATTTAACCCGTTTACCACCTGGCAGCAAGATTTAACCCATTTACCACCTGGCAGCAAGGTTTAGGGTATGTGCCCACGATGCGTATTTCATGCGTATTTGGTGCGGAAATTTCCGCAGTGTAAACGCATGATATACGCATGTTAAGCCCTCTGCCATGGTCCCCTATGTAATTCCGCAATTGTAATGCCCATGCTGCGGAATTTTCCGCAGCGTTTTTGATGTGCGGAAAATTCCGCAGCATGTCAATTATTTGTGCGATTACGCATGCGGAATTGCCATCTACAATGCAGTAGAGAACAAAAGGCAATTCCGCATGTGCAAAACATGCGAATTACGTGCGAAAAATGCATGCCAAATTCTGCATGCATTTTTCCGGGAAAACGACATGCGGAAATGAAGAGCAAATTTCTGCTTCATTTGCGCATCGTGGGCACATACCCTTAATCCTTTTTTTTCCACCTGGCAGCAAGATTTAACCCCTTTTTTCCACCTGGCAAGCAAGATTTAACCCTTTGTTCCCACCTGGCAGCAAGATTTAACCATTTTATCACCTGGCAAGCAAGATTTAACCCTTTTACCACCTGGCAGCAAGATTTAACCCTTTTTTCTACCTGGCATCAAGATTTAAGCCATTTACCACCTGGCAGCAAGATTTAACCCATTTACCACCTGGCAGCAAGATTTAACCCTTTTACCACCTGGCCGCAAGATTTAACCCGTTTACTACCTGGCAGCAAGATTTAAGCCGTTTACCACCTGGCAGCAAGATTTAACCCGTTTACCACCTGGCAGCAAGATTTAACCCGTTTACTACCTGGCAGGAAGATTTAAGCGTTAACCACCTGGCAGCAAGATTTAACCCTTTTTTCTACCTGACAGCAAGATTTAACCCGTTTACCACCTTGCAGCAAGATTTAACCCTTTTACCACCTGGCAGCAAGATTTTACCCGTTTACTACCTGGCAGCAAGATTTAATCCTTTTTTCTACCTGGCAGCAAGATTTAACCCGTTTACTACCTGGCAGCAAGATTTAAGCCGTTTAACACCTGGCAGCAAGATTTAACCCTTTTACCACCTGGCAGCAAGATTCAACCCTTTTACCACCTCGTAGCAAGATTTAACCCGTTTACTACCTCGCAGCAAGATTTAAGCCGTTTACCATCTGGCAGCAAGATTTAACCCGTTTACCACCTGGCAAGCAAGATTTAACCCTTTTTTCTACCTGGCAGAAAGATTTAACCCATTTACCACCTGGCAGCAAGATTTAACCCGTTTACCACCTTGCAGCAAGATATATCCCTTTTACCACCTGGCAGCAGGATTTAACCCGTTTACTACCTGGCAGCAAGTTTTAAGCCATTTACCACCTGGCAGCAAGATTTAACCCGTTTACTACCTTGCAGGAAGATTTAAGCGTTTACCACCTGGCAGCAAGATTTAACCCTTTTTTCTACCTGACAGCAAGATTTAACCCGTTTACCACCTTGCAGCAAGATTTAACCCTTTTACCACCTGGCAGCAAGATTTTACCCGTTTACTACCTGGCAGCAAGATTTAATCCTTTTACCACCTGGCAGCAACATTTAACCCTTTTTTCTACCTGGCAGCAAGATTTAACCCGTTTACTACCTGGTAGCAAGATTTAAGCCGTTTACCACCTGGCAGCAAGATTTAACCCTTTTACCACCTGGCAGCAAGATTTAACCCGTTTACTACCTGGCAGCAAGATTTAAGCCGTGCACCATCTGGCAGCAAGATTTAACCCGTTTACCACCTGGCAAGCAAGATTTAACCCTTTTTTCTACCTGGCAGAAAGATTTAACCCATTTACCACCTGGCAGCAAGATTTAATCCTTTTTTTTCCACCTGGCAGCAAGATTTAACCCCTTTTTTCCACCTGACAGCAAGATTTAACCCGTTTACCACCGTGCAGCAAGATTTAACCCCTTTTTTCCACCTGGCAGCAAGATTTAACCCTTTTACCACCTGGCAGCAAGATTTAACCGCTTTTTTCCACCTGGCAGCAAGATTTAACCCTTTTTTTCATGTGGCAGCAAGACTTAACCCTTTTACCACCTGGCAGCAAGATTTAACCCCTTTTTACCACCTGGCAGCAAGATTTAACCCTTTTACCACCTAGCAGCAAGATTTAACCCCTTTTTTCCACCTGGCAGCAAGATTTAACCCTTTTACCACATGGCAGCAAGACTTATCCCCTTTTTTCCACATGGCAGCAAGATTTAACCCGTTTACCACCTTGCAGCAAGATTTATCCCTTTTACCACCTGGCAGCAGGATTTAACCCGTTTACTACCTGGCAGCAAGATTTAAGCCGTTTACCACCTGGCAGCAAGATTTAACCTGCTTACCACCTGGCAGCAAGATTTAACCCTTTTACCACCTGGCAGCAAGATTTAATCCTTTTTTTTCCAGCTGGCAGCTAGATGTAACCCCCTTTTCCACCTGACAGCAATATTTAACCCGTTTACCACCTGGCAGCAAGATTTAACCCATTTACCACCTGGCAGCAAGATTTAATCCTTTTTTTGCCACCTGCCAGGAAGATTTAACCTCTTTTTTCCACCTGGCAGCAATATTTAACCCCTTTTTTCCACCTGACAGCAAGATTGAACCCGTTTACCACCTGGCAGCAAGATTTAACCCATTTACCACCTGGCAGCAAGATTTAGGGTATGTGCCCACGATGCGTATTTCATGCGTATTTGGTGCGGAAATTTCCGCAGTGTAAACACATGATATACGCATGTTAAGCCCTCTGCCATGGTCCCCTATGTAATTCCGCAATTGTAATGCCCATGCTGCGGAATTTTCCGCAGCGTTTTTGATGTGCGGAAAACTCCGCAGCATGTCAATTATTTGTGCGATTACGCATGCGGAATTGCCATTTACAATGCAGTAGAGAACACAAGGCAATTCCGCATGTGCAAAACATGCGAATTACGTGCGAAAATTGCATGCCAAATTCCGCATGCATTTTTCTGGGAAAACGACATGCGGAAATGAAGAGCAAATTTCCGCTTCATTTGCGCATCGTGGGCACATACCCTTAATCCTTTTTTTTCCACCTGGCAGCAAGATTTAACTCCTTTTTTCCACCTGGCAAGCAAGAATTAACCCTTTGTTCCCACCTGGCAGCAAGATTTAACCATTTTATCACCTGGCAGCAAGATTTAACCCTTTGTTCCCACCTGGAAGCAAGATTTAACCATTTTATCACGTGGCAAGCAAGATTTAACCCTTTTACCACCTGGCAGCAAGATTTAACCCTTTTTTCTACCAGGCATCAAGATTTAAGCCATTTACCACCTGGCAGCAAGATTTAACCCATTTACCACCTGGCAGCAAGATTTAACCCTTTTACCACCTGGCCGCAAGATTTAACCCGTTTACTACCTGGCAGCAAGATTTAAGCCGTTTACCACCTGGCAGCAAGATTTAACCCGTTTACCACCTGGCAGCAAGATTTAACCCGTTTACTACCTGGCAGGAAGATTTAAGCGTTTACCACCTGGCATAAGATTTAACCCTTTTTTCTACCTGACAGCAAGATTTAACCCGTTTACCACCTTGCAGCAAGATTTAACCCTTTTACCACCTGGCAGCAAGATTTTACCCGTTTACTACCTGGCAGCAAGATTTAATCCTTTTACCACCTGGCAGCAACATTTAACCCTTTTTTCTACCTGGCAGCAAGATTTAACCCGTTTACTACCTGGCAGCAAGATTTAAGCCGTTTACCACCTGGCAGCAAGATTTAACCCTTTTACCACCTGGCAGCAAGATTCAACCCTTTTACCACCTGGTAGCAAGATTTAACCCGTTTACTACCTCGCAGCAAGATTTAAGCCGTTTACCATCTGGCAGCAAGATTTAACCCGTTTACCACCTGGCAAGCAAGATTTAACCCTTTTTTCTACCTGGCAGAAAGATATAACCCATTTACCACCTGGCAGCAAGATTTAACCCGTTTACCACCTTGCAGCAAGATTTATTCCTTTTACCACCTGGCAGCAGGATTTAACCCGTTTACTACCTGGCAGCAAGTTTTAAGCCATTTACCACCTGGCAGCAAGATTTAACCCGTTTACCACCTGGCAGCAAGATTTAACCCGTTTACTACCTGGCAGGAAGACTTAAGCGTTTACCACCTGGCAGCAAGATTTAACCGCTTTTTTCCACCTGGCAGCAAGATTTAACCCTTTTTTTCATGTGGCAGCAAGACTTAACCCTTTTACCACCTGGCAGCAAGATTTAACCCCTTTTTACCACCTGGCAGCAAGATTTAACCCTTTTACCACCTAGCAGCAAGATTTAACCCCTTTTTTCCACCTGGCAGCAAGATTTAACCCTTTTACCACATGGCAGCAAGACTTATCCCCTTTTTTCCACATGGCAGCAAGATTTAACCCGTTTACCACCTTGCAGCAAGATTTATCCCTTTTACCACCTGGCAGCAGGATTTAACCCGTTTACTACCTGGCAGCAAGATTTAAGCCGTTTACCACCTGGCAGCAAGATTTAACCTGCTTACCACCTGGCAGCAAGATTTAACCCTTTTACCACCTGGCAGCAAGATTTAATCCTTTTTTTTCCAGCTGGCAGCTAGATGTAACCCCCTTTTCCACCTGACAGCAATATTTAACCCGTTTACCACCTGGCAGCAAGATTTAACCCATTTACCACCTGGCAGCAAGATTTAATCCTTTTTTTGCCACCTGCCAGGAAGATTTAACCTCTTTTTTCCACCTGGCAGCAATATTTAACCCCTTTTTTCCACCTGACAGCAAGATTGAACCCGTTTACCACCTGGCAGCAAGATTTAACCCATTTACCACCTGGCAGCAAGATTTAGGGTATGTGCCCACGATGCGTATTTCATGCGTATTTGGTGCGGAAATTTCCGCAGTGTAAACACATGATATACGCATGTTAAGCCCTCTGCCATGGTCCCCTATGTAATTCCGCAATTGTAATGCCCATGCTGCGGAATTTTCCGCAGCGTTTTTGATATGCGGAAAACTCCGCAGCATGTCAATTATTTGTGCGATTACGCATGCGGAATTGCCATTTACAATGCAGTAGAGAACACAAGGCAATTCCGCATGTGCAAAACATGCGAATTACGTGCGAAAATTGCATGCCAAATTCCGCATGCATTTTTCTGGGAAAACGACATGCGGAAATGAAGAGCAAATTTCCGCTTCATTTGCGCATCGTGGGCACATACCCTTAATCCTTTTTTTTCCACCTGGCAGCAAGATTTAACTCCTTTTTTCCACCTGGCAAGCAAGAATTAACCCTTTGTTCCCACCTGGCAGCAAGATTTAACCATTTTATCACCTGGCAGCAAGATTTAACCCTTTGTTCCCACCTGGAAGCAAGATTTAACCATTTTATCACGTGGCAAGCAAGATTTAACCCTTTTACCACCTGGCAGCAAGATTTAACCCTTTTTTCTACCAGGCATCAAGATTTAAGCCATTTACCACCTGGCAGCAAGATTTAACCCATTTACCACCTGGCAGCAAGATTTAACCCTTTTACCACCTGGCCGCAAGATTTAACCCGTTTACTACCTGGCAGCAAGATTTAAGCCGTTTACCACCTGGCAGCAAGATTTAACCCGTTTACCACCTGGCAGCAAGATTTAACCCGTTTACTACCTGGCAGGAAGATTTAAGCGTTTACCACCTGGCATAAGATTTAACCCTTTTTTCTACCTGACAGCAAGATTTAACCCGTTTACCACCTTGCAGCAAGATTTAACCCTTTTACCACCTGGCAGCAAGATTTTACCCGTTTACTACCTGGCAGCAAGATTTAATCCTTTTACCACCTGGCAGCAACATTTAACCCTTTTTTCTACCTGGCAGCAAGATTTAACCCGTTTACTACCTGGCAGCAAGATTTAAGCCGTTTACCACCTGGCAGCAAGATTTAACCCTTTTACCACCTGGCAGCAAGATTCAACCCTTTTACCACCTGGTAGCAAGATTTAACCCGTTTACTACCTCGCAGCAAGATTTAAGCCGTTTACCATCTGGCAGCAAGATTTAACCCGTTTACCACCTGGCAAGCAAGATTTAACCCTTTTTTCTACCTGGCAGAAAGATATAACCCATTTACCACCTGGCAGCAAGATTTAACCCGTTTACCACCTTGCAGCAAGATTTATTCCTTTTACCACCTGGCAGCAGGATTTAACCCGTTTACTACCTGGCAGCAAGTTTTAAGCCATTTACCACCTGGCAGCAAGATTTAACCCGTTTACCACCTGGCAGCAAGATTTAACCCGTTTACTACCTGGCAGGAAGACTTAAGCGTTTACCACCTGGCAGCAAGATTTAACCCTTTTTTCTACCTGACAGCAAGATTTAACCCGTTTACCACCTTGCAGCAAGATTTAACCCTTTTACCACCTGGCAGCAAGATTTTACCCGTTTACTACCTGGCAGCAAGATTTAATCCTTTTACCATCTGGCAGCAACATTTAACCCTTTTTTCTACCTGGCAGCAAGATTTAAGCCGTTTACCACCTGGCAGCAAGATTTATCCAGTTTACTACCTGGCAGCAAGATTTAAGCCGTTTACCATCTGGCAGCAAGATTTAACTCATTTACCACCTGGCAAGCAAGATTTAACCCTTTTTTTCTACCTGGCAGAAAGATTTAACCCATTTCCCACCTGGCAGCAAGATTTAATCCTTTTTTTTCCACCTGGCAGCAAGATTTAACCCCTTTTTTTCCACCTGGCAGCAAGATTTAACCTTTTTTTTTTCACCTGGCAGCAAGATTTAACCCTTTTACCACATGGCAGCAAGATTTTACCCGTTTACCACCTTGCAGCAAGATTTATCCCTTTTATCACCTGGCAGCAGGATTTAACCCGTTTACTAGCTGGCAGCAAGATTTAAGCCGTTTACCACCTGGCAGCAAGATTTAACCTGCTTACCACCTGGCAGCAAGATTTAACCCTTTTACCACCTGGCAGCAAGATTTAATCCTTTTTTTTCCAGCTGGCAGCTAGATGTAACCCCCTTTTCCACCTGACAGCAATATTTAACCCGTTTACCACCTGTCAGCAAGATTTAACCCATTTACCACCTGGCAGCAAGATTTAATCCTTTTTTTGCCACCTGCCAGGAAGATTTAACCTCTTTTTTCCACCTGGCAGCAATATTTAACCCCTTTTTTCCACCTGACAGCAAGATTTAACCCGTTTACCACCTGGCAGCAAGATTTAACCCATTTACCACCTGGCAGCAAGGTTTAGGGTATGTGCCCACGATGCGTATTTCATGCGTATTTGGTGCGGAAATTTCCGCAGTGTAAACACATGATATACGCATGTTAAGCCCTCTGCCATGGTCCCCTATGTAATTCCGCAATTGTAATGCCCATGCTGCGGAATTTTCCGCAGCGTTTTTGATGTGCGGAAAACTCCGCAGCATGTCAATTATTTGTGCGATTACGCATGCGGAATTGCCATCTACAATGCAGTAGAGAACACAAGGCAATTCCGCATGTGCAAAACATGCGAATTACGTGCGAAAATTGCATGCCAAATTCCGCATGCATTTTTCTGGGAAAACGACATGCGGAAATGAAGAGCAAATTTCCGCTTCATTTGCGCATCGTGGGCACATACCCTTAATCCTTTTTTTTCCACCTGGCAGCAAGATTTAACTCCTTTTTTCCACCTGGCAAGCAAGAATTAACCCTTTGTTCCCACCTGGCAGCAAGATTTAACCATTTTATCACCTGGCAGCAAGATTTAACCCTTTGTTCCCACCTGGAAGCAAGATTTAACCATTTTATCACGTGGCAAGCAAGATTTAACCCTTTTACCACCTGGCAGCAAGATTTAACCCTTTTTTCTACCAGGCATCAAGATTTAAGCCATTTACCACCTGGCAGCAAGATTTAACCCATTTACCACCTGGCAGCAAGATTTAACCCTTTTACCACCTGGCCGCAAGATTTAACCCGTTTACTACCTGGCAGCAAGATTTAAGCCGTTTACCACCTGGCAGCAAGATTTAACCCGTTTACCACCTGGCAGCAAGATTTAACCCGTTTACTACCTGGCAGGAAGATTTAAGCGTTTACCACCTGGCATAAGATTTAACCCTTTTTTCTACCTGACAGCAAGATTTAACCCGTTTACCACCTTGCAGCAAGATTTAACCCTTTTACCACCTGGCAGCAAGATTTTACCCGTTTACTACCTGGCAGCAAGATTTAATCCTTTTACCACCTGGCAGCAACATTTAACCCTTTTTTCTACCTGGCAGCAAGATTTAACCCGTTTACTACCTGGCAGCAAGATTTAAGCCGTTTACCACCTGGCAGCAAGATTTAACCCTTTTACCACCTGGCAGCAAGATTCAACCCTTTTACCACCTGGTAGCAAGATTTAACCCGTTTACTACCTCGCAGCAAGATTTAAGCCGTTTACCATCTGGCAGCAAGATTTAACCCGTTTACCACCTGGCAAGCAAGATTTAACCCTTTTTTCTACCTGGCAGAAAGATATAACCCATTTACCACCTGGCAGCAAGATTTAACCCGTTTACCACCTTGCAGCAAGATTTATTCCTTTTACCACCTGGCAGCAGGATTTAACCCGTTTACTACCTGGCAGCAAGTTTTAAGCCATTTACCACCTGGCAGCAAGATTTAACCCGTTTACCACCTGGCAGCAAGATTTAACCCGTTTACTACCTGGCAGGAAGACTTAAGCGTTTACCACCTGGCAGCAAGATTTAACCGCTTTTTTCCACCTGGCAGCAAGATTTAACCCTTTTTTTCATGTGGCAGCAAGACTTAACCCTTTTACCACCTGGCAGCAAGATTTAACCCCTTTTTACCACCTGGCAGCAAGATTTAACCCTTTTACCACCTAGCAGCAAGATTTAACCCCTTTTTTCCACCTGGCAGCAAGATTTAACCCTTTTACCACATGGCAGCAAGACTTATCCCCTTTTTTCCACATGGCAGCAAGATTTAACCCGTTTACCACCTTGCAGCAAGATTTATCCCTTTTACCACCTGGCAGCAGGATTTAACCCGTTTACTACCTGGCAGCAAGATTTAAGCCGTTTACCACCTGGCAGCAAGATTTAACCTGCTTACCACCTGGCAGCAAGATTTAACCCTTTTACCACCTGGCAGCAAGATTTAATCCTTTTTTTTCCAGCTGGCAGCTAGATGTAACCCCCTTTTCCACCTGACAGCAATATTTAACCCGTTTACCACCTGGCAGCAAGATTTAACCCATTTACCACCTGGCAGCAAGATTTAATCCTTTTTTTGCCACCTGCCAGGAAGATTTAACCTCTTTTTTCCACCTGGCAGCAATATTTAACCCCTTTTTTCCACCTGACAGCAAGATTGAACCCGTTTACCACCTGGCAGCAAGATTTAACCCATTTACCACCTGGCAGCAAGATTTAGGGTATGTGCCCACGATGCGTATTTCATGCGTATTTGGTGCGGAAATTTCCGCAGTGTAAACACATGATATACGCATGTTAAGCCCTCTGCCATGGTCCCCTATGTAATTCCGCAATTGTAATGCCCATGCTGCGGAATTTTCCGCAGCGTTTTTGATGTGCGGAAAACTCCGCAGCATGTCAATTATTTGTGCGATTACGCATGCGGAATTGCCATTTACAATGCAGTAGAGAACACAAGGCAATTCCGCATGTGCAAAACATGCGAATTACGTGCGAAAATTGCATGCCAAATTCCGCATGCATTTTTCTGGGAAAACGACATGCGGAAATGAAGAGCAAATTTCCGCTTCATTTGCGCATCGTGGGCACATACCCTTAATCCTTTTTTTTCCACCTGGCAGCAAGATTTAACTCCTTTTTTCCACCTGGCAAGCAAGAATTAACCCTTTGTTCCCACCTGGCAGCAAGATTTAACCATTTTATCACCTGGCAGCAAGATTTAACCCTTTGTTCCCACCTGGAAGCAAGATTTAACCATTTTATCACGTGGCAAGCAAGATTTAACCCTTTTACCACCTGGCAGCAAGATTTAACCCTTTTTTCTACCAGGCATCAAGATTTAAGCCATTTACCACCTGGCAGCAAGATTTAACCCATTTACCACCTGGCAGCAAGATTTAACCCTTTTACCACCTGGCCGCAAGATTTAACCCGTTTACTACCTGGCAGCAAGATTTAAGCCGTTTACCACCTGGCAGCAAGATTTAACCCGTTTACCACCTGGCAGCAAGATTTAACCCGTTTACTACCTGGCAGGAAGATTTAAGCGTTTACCACCTGGCATAAGATTTAACCCTTTTTTCTACCTGACAGCAAGATTTAACCCGTTTACCACCTTGCAGCAAGATTTAACCCTTTTACCACCTGGCAGCAAGATTTTACCCGTTTACTACCTGGCAGCAAGATTTAATCCTTTTACCACCTGGCAGCAACATTTAACCCTTTTTTCTACCTGGCAGCAAGATTTAACCCGTTTACTACCTGGCAGCAAGATTTAAGCCGTTTACCACCTGGCAGCAAGATTTAACCCTTTTACCACCTGGCAGCAAGATTCAACCCTTTTACCACCTGGTAGCAAGATTTAACCCGTTTACTACCTCGCAGCAAGATTTAAGCCGTTTACCATCTGGCAGCAAGATTTAACCCGTTTACCACCTGGCAAGCAAGATTTAACCCTTTTTTCTACCTGGCAGAAAGATATAACCCATTTACCACCTGGCAGCAAGATTTAACCCGTTTACCACCTTGCAGCAAGATTTATTCCTTTTACCACCTGGCAGCAGGATTTAACCCGTTTACTACCTGGCAGCAAGTTTTAAGCCATTTACCACCTGGCAGCAAGATTTAACCCGTTTACCACCTGGCAGCAAGATTTAACCCGTTTACTACCTGGCAGGAAGACTTAAGCGTTTACCACCTGGCAGCAAGATTTAACCCTTTTTTCTACCTGACAGCAAGATTTAACCCGTTTACCACCTTGCAGCAAGATTTAACCCTTTTACCACCTGGCAGCAAGATTTTACCCGTTTACTACCTGGCAGCAAGATTTAATCCTTTTACCATCTGGCAGCAACATTTAACCCTTTTTTCTACCTGGCAGCAAGATTTAAGCCGTTTACCACCTGGCAGCAAGATTTATCCAGTTTACTACCTGGCAGCAAGATTTAAGCCGTTTACCATCTGGCAGCAAGATTTAACTCATTTACCACCTGGCAAGCAAGATTTAACCCTTTTTTTCTACCTGGCAGAAAGATTTAACCCATTTCCCACCTGGCAGCAAGATTTAATCCTTTTTTTTCCACCTGGCAGCAAGATTTAACCCCTTTTTTTCCACCTGGCAGCAAGATTTAACCTTTTTTTTTTCACCTGGCAGCAAGATTTAACCCTTTTACCACATGGCAGCAAGATTTTACCCGTTTACCACCTTGCAGCAAGATTTATCCCTTTTATCACCTGGCAGCAGGATTTAACCCGTTTACTAGCTGGCAGCAAGATTTAAGCCGTTTACCACCTGGCAGCAAGATTTAACCTGCTTACCACCTGGCAGCAAGATTTAACCCTTTTACCACCTGGCAGCAAGATTTAATCCTTTTTTTTCCAGCTGGCAGCTAGATGTAACCCCCTTTTCCACCTGACAGCAATATTTAACCCGTTTACCACCTGTCAGCAAGATTTAACCCATTTACCACCTGGCAGCAAGATTTAATCCTTTTTTTGCCACCTGCCAGGAAGATTTAACCTCTTTTTTCCACCTGGCAGCAATATTTAACCCCTTTTTTCCACCTGACAGCAAGATTTAACCCGTTTACCACCTGGCAGCAAGATTTAACCCATTTACCACCTGGCAGCAAGGTTTAGGGTATGTGCCCACGATGCGTATTTCATGCGTATTTGGTGCGGAAATTTCCGCAGTGTAAACACATGATATACGCATGTTAAGCCCTCTGCCATGGTCCCCTATGTAATTCCGCAATTGTAATGCCCATGCTGCGGAATTTTCCGCAGCGTTTTTGATGTGCGGAAAACTCCGCAGCATGTCAATTATTTGTGCGATTACGCATGCGGAATTGCCATCTACAATGCAGTAGAGAACACAAGGCAATTCCGCATGTGCAAAACATGCGAATTACGTGCGAAAATTGCATGCCAAATTCCGCATGCATTTTTCTGGGAAAACGACATGCGGAAATGAAGAGCAAATTTCCGCTTCATTTGCGCATCGTGGGCACATACCCTTAATCCTTTTTTTTCCACCTGGCAGCAAGATTTAACCCCTTTTTTCCACCTGGCAAGCAAGATTTAACCCTTTGTTCCCACCTGGCAGCAAGATTTAACCATTTTATCACCTGGCAAGCAAGATTTAACCCTTTTACCACCTGGCAGCAAGATTTAACCCTTTTTTCTACCTGGCATCAAGATTTAAGCCATTTACCACCTGGCAGCAAGATTTAACCCATTTACCACCTGGCAGCAAGATTTAACCCTTTTACCACCTGGCCGCAAGATTTAACCCGTTTACTACCTGGCAGCAAGATTTAAGCCGTTTACCACCTGGCAGCAAGATTTAACCCGTTTACCACCTGGCAGCAAGATTTAACCCGTTTACTACCTGGCAGGAAGATTTAAGCGTTAACCACCTGGCAGCAAGATTTAACCCTTTTTTCTACCTGACAGCAAGATTTAACCCGTTTACCACCTTGCAGCAAGATTTAACCCTTTTACCACCTGGCAGCAAGATTTTACCCGTTTACCACCTGGCAGCAAGATTTAATCCTTTTTTTTCCACCTGGCAGCAAGATTTAACCCCTTTTTTCCACCTGACAGCAAGATTTAACCCGTTTACCACCGTGCAGCAAGATTTAACCCCTTTTTTCACCTGACAGCAAGATTTAACCCGTTTACCACCTTGCAGCAAGATTTAACCCTTTTACCACCTGGCAGCAAGGTTTTACCCGTTTACTACCTGGCAGCAAGATTTAATCCTTTTACCACCTGGCAGCAACATTTAACCCTTTTTTCTACCTGGCAGCAAGATTTAACCCTTTTACTACCTGGCAGCAAGATTTAAGCCGTTTACCACCTGGCAGCAAGATTTAACCCTTTTACCACCTGGCAGCAAGATTTAACCCGTTTACTACCTGGCAGCAAGATTTAAGCTGTTTACCATCTGGCAGCAAGATTTAACCCGTTTACCACCTGGCAAGCAAGATTTAACCCTTTTTTCTACCTGGCAGAAAGATTTAACCCATTTACCACCTGGCAGCAAGATTTAATCCTTTTTTTTCCACCTGGCAGCAAGATTTAACCCCTTTTTTCCACCTGACAGCAAGATTTAACCCGTTTACCACCGTGCAGCAAGATTTAACCCCTTTTTTCCACCTGGCAGCAAGATTTAACCCTTTTACCACCTGGCAGCAAGATTTAACCGCTTTTTTCCACCTGGCAGCAAGATTTAACCCTTTTTTCACGTGGCAGCAAGACTTAACCCTTTTACCACCTGGCAGCAAGATTTAACCCCTTTTTACCACCTGGCAGCAAGATTTAACCCTTTTACCACCTAGCAGCAAGATTTAACCCCTTTTTTCCACCTGGCAGCAAGATTTAACCTTTTTTTTTCACCTGGCAGCAAGATTTGACCCTTTTACCACATGGCAGCAAGACTTATCCCCTTTTTTCCACATGGCAGCAAGATTTTACCCGTTTACCACCTTGCAGCAAGATTTATCCCTTTTACCACCTGGCAGCAGGATTTAACCCGTTTACTAGCTGGCAGCAAGATTTAAGCCGTTTACCACCTGGCAGCAAGATTTAACCTGCTTACCACCTGGCAGCAAGATTTAACCCTTTTACCACCTGGCAGCAAGATTTAATCCTTTTTTTTCCAGCTGGCAGCTAGATGTAACCCCCTTTTCCACCTGACAGCAATATTTAACCCGTTTACCACCTGTCAGCAAGATTTAACCCATTTACCACCTGGCAGCAAGATTTAATCCTTTTTTTGCCACCTGCCAGGAAGATTTAACCTCTTTTTTCCACCTGGCAGCAATATTTAACCCCTTTTTTCCACCTGACAGCAAGATTTAACCCGTTTACCACCTGGCAGCAAGATTTAACCCATTTACCACCTGGCAGCAAGGTTTAGGGTATGTGCCCACGATGCGTATTTCATGCGTATTTGGTGCGGAAATTTCCGCAGTGTAAACGCATGATATACGCATGTTAAGCCCTCTGCCATGGTCCCCTATGTAATTCCGCAATTGTAATGCCCATGCTGCGGAATTTTCCGCAGCGTTTTTGATGTGCGGAAAATTCCGCAGCATGTCAATTATTTGTGCGATTACGCATGCGGAATTGCCATCTACAATGCAGTAGAGAACAAAAGGCAATTCCGCATGTGCAAAACATGCGAATTACGTGCGAAAAATGCATGCCAAATTCTGCATGCATTTTTCCGGGAAAACGACATGCGGAAATGAAGAGCAAATTTCTGCTTCATTTGCGCATCGTGGGCACATACCCTTAATCCTTTTTTTTCCACCTGGCAGCAAGATTTAACCCCTTTTTTCCACCTGGCAAGCAAGATTTAACCCTTTGTTCCCACCTGGCAGCAAGATTTAACCATTTTATCACCTGGCAAGCAAGATTTAACCCTTTTACCACCTGGCAGCAAGATTTAACCCTTTTTTCTACCTGGCATCAAGATTTAAGCCATTTACCACCTGGCAGCAAGATTTAACCCATTTACCACCTGGCAGCAAGATTTAACCCTTTCACCACCTGGCCGCAAGATTTAACCCGTTTACTACCTGGCAGCAAGATTTAAGCCGTTTACCACCTGGCAGCAAGATTTAACCCGTTTACCACCTGGCAGCAAGATTTAACCCGTTTACTACCTGGCAGGAAGATTTAAGCGTTAACCACCTGGCAGCAAGATTTAACCCTTTTTTCTACCTGACAGCAAGATTTAACCCGTTTACCACCTTGCAGCAAGATTTAATCCTTTTACCACCTGGCAGCAACATTTAACCCTTTTTTCTACCTGGCAGCAAGATTTAACCCGTTTACTACCTGGCAGCAAGATTTAAGTCGTTTACCACCTGGCAGCAAGATTTAACCCTTTTACCACCTGGCAGCAAGATTCAACCCTTTTACCACCTCGTAGCAAGATTTAACCCGTTTACTACCTCGCAGCAAGATTTAAGCCGTTTACCATCTGGCAGCAAGATTTAACCCGTTTACCACCTGGCAAGCAAGATTTAACCCTTTTTTCTACCTGGCAGAAAGATTTAACCCATTTACCACCTGGCAGCAAGATTTAACCCGTTTACCACCTTGCAGCAAGATATATCCCTTTTACCACCTGGCAGCAGGATTTAACCCGTTTACTACCTGGCAGCAAGTTTTAAGCCATTTACCACCTGGCAGCAAGATTTAACCCGTTTACTACCTTGCAGGAAGATTTAAGCGTTTACCACCTGGCAGCAAGATTTAACCCTTTTTTCTACCTGACAGCAAGATTTAACCCATTTACCACCTTGCAGCAAGATTTAACCCTTTTACCACCTGGCAGCAAGATTTTACCCGTTTACTACCTGGCAGCAAGATTTAATCCTTTTACCACCTGGCAGCAACATTTAACCCTTTTTTCTACCTGGCAGCAAGATTTAACCCGTTTACTACCTGGTAGCAAGATTTAAGCCGTTTACCACCTGGCAGCAAGATTTAACCCTTTTACCACCTGGCAGCAAGATTTAACCCGTTTACTACCTGGCAGCAAGATTTAAGCCGTGCACCATCTGGCAGCAAGATTTAACCCGTTTACCACCTGGCAAGCAAGATTTAACCCTTTTTTCTACCTGGCAGAAAGATTTAACCCATTTACCACCTGGCAGCAAGATTTAATCCTTTTTTTTCCACCTGGCAGCAAGATTTAACCCCTTTTTTCCACCTGACAGCAAGATTTAACCCGTTTACCACCGTGCAGCAAGATTTAACCCCTTTTTTCCACCTGGCAGCAAGATTTAACCCTTTTACCACCTGGCAGCAAGATTTAACCGCTTTTTTCCACCTGGCAGCAAGATTTAACCCTTTTTTTCATGTGGCAGCAAGACTTAACCCTTTTACCACCTGGCAGCAAGATTTAACCCCTTTTTACCACCTGGCAGCAAGATTTAACCCTTTTACCACCTAGCAGCAAGATTTAACCCCTTTTTTCCACCTGGCAGCAAGATTTAACCCTTTTACCACATGGCAGCAAGACTTATCCCCTTTTTTCCACATGGCAGCAAGATTTAACCCGTTTACCACCTTGCAGCAAGATTTATCCCTTTTACCACCTGGCAGCAGGATTTAACCCGTTTACTACCTGGCAGCAAGATTTAAGCCGTTTACCACCTGGCAGCAAGATTTAACCTGCTTACCACCTGGCAGCAAGATTTAACCCTTTTACCACCTGGCAGCAAGATTTAATCCTTTTTTTTCCAGCTGGCAGCTAGATGTAACCCCCTTTTCCACCTGACAGCAATATTTAACCCGTTTACCACCTGGCAGCAAGATTTAACCCATTTACCACCTGGCAGCAAGATTTAATCCTTTTTTTGCCACCTGCCAGGAAGATTTAACCTCTTTTTTCCACCTGGCAGCAATATTTAACCCCTTTTTTCCACCTGACAGCAAGATTGAACCCGTTTACCACCTGGCAGCAAGATTTAACCCATTTACCACCTGGCAGCAAGATTTAGGGTATGTGCCCACGATGCGTATTTCATGCGTATTTGGTGCGGAAATTTCCGCAGTGTAAACACATGATATACGCATGTTAAGCCCTCTGCCATGGTCCCCTATGTAATTCCGCAATTGTAATGCCCATGCTGCGGAATTTTCCGCAGCGTTTTTGATGTGCGGAAAACTCCGCAGCATGTCAATTATTTGTGCGATTACGCATGCGGAATTGCCATCTACAATGCAGTAGAGAACACAAGGCAATTCCGCATGTGCAAAACATGCGAATTACGTGCGAAAATTGCATGCCAAATTCCGCATGCATTTTTCTGGGAAAACGACATGCGGAAATGAAGAGCAAATTTCCGCTTCATTTGCGCATCGTGGGCACATACCCTTAATCCTTTTTTTTCCACCTGGCAGCAAGATTTAACTCCTTTTTTCCACCTGGCAAGCAAGAATTAACCCTTTGTTCCCACCTGGCAGCAAGATTTAACCATTTTATCACCTGGCAGCAAGATTTAACCCTTTGTTCCCACCTGGAAGCAAGATTTAACCATTTTATCACGTGGCAAGCAAGATTTAACCCTTTTACCACCTGGCAGCAAGATTTAACCCTTTTTTCTACCAGGCATCAAGATTTAAGCCATTTACCACCTGGCAGCAAGATTTAACCCATTTACCACCTGGCAGCAAGATTTAACCCTTTTACCACCTGGCCGCAAGATTTAACCCGTTTACTACCTGGCAGCAAGATTTAAGCCGTTTACCACCTGGCAGCAAGATTTAACCCGTTTACCACCTGGCAGCAAGATTTAACCCGTTTACTACCTGGCAGGAAGATTTAAGCGTTTACCACCTGGCATAAGATTTAACCCTTTTTTCTACCTGACAGCAAGATTTAACCCGTTTACCACCTTGCAGCAAGATTTAACCCTTTTACCACCTGGCAGCAAGATTTTACCCGTTTACTACCTGGCAGCAAGATTTAATCCTTTTACCACCTGGCAGCAACATTTAACCCTTTTTTCTACCTGGCAGCAAGATTTAACCCGTTTACTACCTGGCAGCAAGATTTAAGCCGTTTACCACCTGGCAGCAAGATTTAACCCTTTTACCACCTGGCAGCAAGATTCAACCCTTTTACCACCTGGTAGCAAGATTTAACCCGTTTACTACCTCGCAGCAAGATTTAAGCCGTTTACCATCTGGCAGCAAGATTTAACCCGTTTACCACCTGGCAAGCAAGATTTAACCCTTTTTTCTACCTGGCAGAAAGATATAACCCATTTACCACCTGGCAGCAAGATTTAACCCGTTTACCACCTTGCAGCAAGATTTATTCCTTTTACCACCTGGCAGCAGGATTTAACCCGTTTACTACCTGGCAGCAAGTTTTAAGCCATTTACCACCTGGCAGCAAGATTTAACCCGTTTACCACCTGGCAGCAAGATTTAACCCGTTTACTACCTGGCAGGAAGACTTAAGCGTTTACCACCTGGCAGCAAGATTTAACCCTTTTTTCTACCTGACAGCAAGATTTAACCCGTTTACCACCTTGCAGCAAGATTTAACCCTTTTACCACCTGGCAGCAAGATTTTACCCGTTTACTACCTGGCAGCAAGATTTAATCCTTTTACCATCTGGCAGCAACATTTAACCCTTTTTTCTACCTGGCAGCAAGATTTAAGCCGTTTACCACCTGGCAGCAAGATTTATCCAGTTTACTACCTGGCAGCAAGATTTAAGCCGTTTACCATCTGGCAGCAAGATTTAACTCATTTACCACCTGGCAAGCAAGATTTAACCCTTTTTTTCTACCTGGCAGAAAGATTTAACCCATTTCCCACCTGGCAGCAAGATTTAATCCTTTTTTTTCCACCTGGCAGCAAGATTTAACCCCTTTTTTTCCACCTGGCAGCAAGATTTAACCTTTTTTTTTCACCTGGCAGCAAGATTTAACCCTTTTACCACATGGCAGCAAGACTTATCCCCTTTTTTCCACATGGCAGCAAGATTTTACCCGTTTACCACCTTGCAGCAAGATTTATCCTTTTATCACCTGACAGCAGGATTTAACCCGTTTACTAGCTGGCAGCAATATTTAAGCCGTTTACCACCTGGCAGCAAGATTTAACCTGCTTACCACCTGGCAGCAAGATTTAACCCTTTTACCACCTGGCAGCAAGATTTAATCCTTTTTTTTCCAGCTGGCAGCTAGATGTAACCCCCTTTTCCACCTGACAGCAATATTTAACCCGTTTACCACCTGTCAGCAAGATTTAACCCATTTACCACCTGGCAGCAAGATTTAATCCTTTTTTTGCCACCTGCCAGGAAGATTTAACCTCTTTTTTCCACCTGGCAGCAATATTTAACCCCTTTTTTCCACCTGACAGCAAGATTTAACCCGTTTACCACCTGGCAGCAAGATTTAACCCATTTACCACCTGGCAGCAAGGTTTAGGGTATGTGCCCACGATGCGTATTTCATGCGTATTTGGTGCGGAAATTTCCGCAGTGTAAACACATGATATACGCATGTTAAGCCCTCTGCCATGGTCCCCTATGTAATTCCGCAATTGTAATGCCCATGCTGCGGAATTTTCCGCAGCGTTTTTGATGTGCGGAAAACTCCGCAGCATGTCAATTATTTGTGCGATTACGCATGCGGAATTGCCATCTACAATGCAGTAGAGAACACAAGGCAATTCCGCATGTGCAAAACATGCGAATTACGTGCGAAAATTGCATGCCAAATTCCGCATGCATTTTTCTGGGAAAACGACATGCGGAAATGAAGAGCAAATTTCCGCTTCATTTGCGCATCGTGGGCACATACCCTTAATCCTTTTTTTTCCACCTGGCAGCAAGATTTAACTCCTTTTTTCCACCTGGCAAGCAAGAATTAACCCTTTGTTCCCACCTGGCAGCAAGATTTAACCATTTTATCACCTGGCAGCAAGATTTAACCCTTTGTTCCCACCTGGAAGCAAGATTTAACCATTTTATCACGTGGCAAGCAAGATTTAACCCTTTTACCACCTGGCAGCAAGATTTAACCCTTTTTTCTACCAGGCATCAAGATTTAAGCCATTTACCACCTGGCAGCAAGATTTAACCCATTTACCACCTGGCAGCAAGATTTAACCCTTTTACCACCTGGCCGCAAGATTTAACCCGTTTACTACCTGGCAGCAAGATTTAAGCCGTTTACCACCTGGCAGCAAGATTTAACCCGTTTACCACCTGGCAGCAAGATTTAACCCGTTTACTACCTGGCAGGAAGATTTAAGCGTTTACCACCTGGCATAAGATTTAACCCTTTTTTCTACCTGACAGCAAGATTTAACCCGTTTACCACCTTGCAGCAAGATTTAACCCTTTTACCACCTGGCAGCAAGATTTTACCCGTTTACTACCTGGCAGCAAGATTTAATCCTTTTACCACCTGGCAGCAACATTTAACCCTTTTTTCTACCTGGCAGCAAGATTTAACCCGTTTACTACCTGGCAGCAAGATTTAAGCCGTTTACCACCTGGCAGCAAGATTTAACCCTTTTACCACCTGGCAGCAAGATTCAACCCTTTTACCACCTGGTAGCAAGATTTAACCCGTTTACTACCTCGCAGCAAGATTTAAGCCGTTTACCATCTGGCAGCAAGATTTAACCCGTTTACCACCTGGCAAGCAAGATTTAACCCTTTTTTCTACCTGGCAGAAAGATATAACCCATTTACCACCTGGCAGCAAGATTTAACCCGTTTACCACCTTGCAGCAAGATTTATTCCTTTTACCACCTGGCAGCAGGATTTAACCCGTTTACCACCTGGCAGCAAGATTTAACCCTTTTTTCTACCTGACAGCAAGATTTAACCCGTTTACCACCTTGCAGCAAGATTTAACCCTTTTACCACCTGGCAGCAAGATTTTACCCGTTTACTACCTGGCAGCAAGATTTAATCCTTTTACCATCTGGCAGCAACATTTAACCCTTTTTTCTACCTGGCAGCAAGATTTAAGCCGTTTACCACCTGGCAGCAAGATTTATCCAGTTTACTACCTGGCAGCAAGATTTAAGCCGTTTACCATCTGGCAGCAAGATTTAACTCACTTACCACCTGGCAAGCAAGATTTAACCCTTTTTTTCTACCTGGCAGAAAGATTTAACCCATTTCCCACCTGGCAGCAAGATTTAATCCTTTTTTTCCACCTGGCAGCAAGATTTAACCCCTTTTTTTCCACCTGGCAGCAAGATTTAACCTTTTTTTTTCACCTGGCAGCAAGATTTAACCCTTTTACCACATGGCAGCAAGACTTATCCCCTTTTTTCCACATGGCAGCAAGATTTTACCCGTTTACCACCTTGCAGCAAGATTTATCCCTTTTACCACCTGGCAGCAGGATTTAACCCGTTTACTAGCTGGCAGCAAGATTTAAGCCGTTTACCACCTGGCAGCAAGATTTAACCTGCTTACCACCTGGCAGCAAGATTTAACCCTTTTACCACCTGGCAGCAAGATTTAATCCTTTTTTTTCCAGCTGGCAGCTAGATGTAACCCCCTTTTGCACCTGACAGCAATATTTAACCCGTTTACCACCTGTCAGCAAGATTTAACCCATTTACCACCTGGCAGCAAGATTTAATCCTTTTTTTGCCACCTGCCAGGAAGATTTAACCTCTTTTTTCCACCTGGCAGCAATATTTAACCCCTTTTTTCCACCTGACAGCAAGATTTAACCCATTTACCACCTGGCAGCAAGGTTTAGGGTATGTGCCCACGATGCGTATTTCATGCGTATTTGGTGCGGAAATTTCCGCAGTGTAAACGCATGATATACGCATGTTAAGCCCTCTGCCATGGTCCCCTATGTAATTCCGCAATTGTAATGCCCATGCTGCGGAATTTTCCGCAGCGTTTTTGATGTGCGGAAAATTCCGCAGCATGTCAATTATTTGTGCGATTACGCATGCGGAATTGCCATCTACAATGCAGTAGAGAACAAAAGGCAATTCCGCATGTGCAAAACATGCGAATTACGTGCGAAAAATGCATGCCAAATTCTGCATGCATTTTTCCGGGAAAACGACATGCGGAAATGAAGAGCAAATTTCCGCTTCATTTGCGCATCGTGGGCACATACCCTTAATCCTTTTTTTTCCACCTGGCAGCAAGATTTAACCCCTTTTTTCCACCTGGCAAGCAAGATTTAACCCTTTGTTCCCACCTGGCAGCAAGATTTAACCATTTTATCACCTGGCAAGCAAGATTTAACCCTTTTACCACCTGGCAGCAAGATTTAACCCTTTTTTCTACCTGGCATCAAGATTTAAGCCATTTACCACCTGGCAGCAAGATTTAACCCATTTACCACCTGGCAGCAAGATTTAACCCTTTTACCACCTGGCCGCAAGATTTAACCCGTTTACTACCTGGCAGCAAGATTTAAGCCGTTTACCACCTGGCAGCAAGATTTAACCCGTTTACCACCTGGCAGCAAGATTTAACCCGTTTACTACCTGGCAGGAAGATTTAAGCGTTAACCACCTGGCAGCAAGATTTAACCCTTTTTTCTACCTGACAGCAAGATTTAACCCGTTTACCACCTTGCAGCAAGATTTAACCCTTTTACCACCTGGCAGCAAGATTTTACCCGTTTACTACCTGGCAGCAAGATTTAATCCTTTTACCACCTGGCAGCAACATTTAACCCTTTTTTCTACCTGGCAGCAAGATTTAACCCGTTTACTACCTGGCAGCAAGATTTAAGCCGTTTACCACCTGGCAGCAAGATTTAACCCTTTTACCACCTGGCAGCAAGATTCAACCCTTTTACCACCTCGTAGCAAGATTTAACCCGTTTACTACCTCGCAGCAAGATTTAAGCCGTTTACCATCTGGCAGCAAGATTTAACCCGTTTACCACCTGGCAAGCAAGATTTAACCCTTTTTTCTACCTGGCAGAAAGATTTAACCCATTTACCACCTGGCAGCAAGATTTAACCCGTTTACCACCTTGCAGCAAGATTTATCCCTTTTACCACCTGGCAGCAGGATTTAACCCGTTTACTACCTGGCAGCAAGTTTTAAGCCATTTACCACCTGGCAGCAAGATTTAACCCGTTTACTACCTTGGAGGAAGATTAAAGCGTTTACCACCTGGCAGCAAGATTTAACCCTTTTTTCTACCTGACAGCAAGATTTAACCCGTTTACCACCTTGCAGCAAGATTTAACCCTTTTACCACCTGGCAGCAAGATTTTACCCGTTTACTACCTGGCAGCAAGATTTAATCCTTTTACCACCTGGCAGCAACATTTAACCCTTTTTTCTACCTGGCAGCAAGATTTAACCCGTTTACTACCTGGCAGCAAGATTTAAGCCGTTTACCACCTGGCAGCAAGATTTAACCCTTTTACCACCTGGCAGCAAGATTTAACCCGTTTACTACCTGGCAGCAAGATTTAAGCCGTGTACCATCTGGCAGCAAGATTTAACCCGTTTACCACCTGGCAAGCAAGATTTAACCCTTTTTTCTACCTGGCAGAAAGATTTAACCCATTTACCACCTGGCAGCAAGATTTAATCCTTTTTTTTCCACCTGGCAGCAAGATTTAACCCCTTTTTTCCACCTGACAGCAAGATTTAACCCGTTTACCACCGTGCAGCAAGATTTAACCCCTTTTTTCCACCTGGCAGCAAGATTTAACCCTTTTACCACCTGGCAGCAAGATTTAACCGCTTTTTTCCACCTGGCAGCAAGATTTAACCCTTTTTTTCATGTGGCAGCAAGACTTAACCCTTTTACCACCTGGCAGCAAGATTTAACCCCTTTTTACCACCTGGCAGCAAGATTTAACCCTTTTACCACCTAGCAGCAAGATTTAACCCCTTTTTTCCACCTGGCAGCAAGATTTAACCCTTTTACCACATGGCAGCAAGACTTATCCCCTTTTTTCCACATGGCAGCAAGATTTAACCCGTTTACCACCTTGCAGCAAGATTTATCCCTTTTACCACCTGGCAGCAGGATTTAACCCGTTTACTACCTGGCAGCAAGATTTAAGCCGTTTACCACCTGGCAGCAAGATTTAACCTGCTTACCACCTGGCAGCAAGATTTAACCCTTTTACCACCTGGCAGCAAGATTTAATCCTTTTTTTTCCAGCTGGCAGCTAGATGTAACCCCCTTTTCCACCTGACAGCAATATTTAACCCGTTTACCACCTGGCAGCAAGATTTAACCCATTTACCACCTGGCAGCAAGATTTAATCCTTTTTTTGCCACCTGCCAGGAAGATTTAACCTCTTTTTTCCACCTGGCAGCAATATTTAACCCCTTTTTTCCACCTGACAGCAATATTGAACCCGTTTACCACCTGGCAGCAAGATTTAACCCATTTACCACCTGGCAGCAAGATTTAGGGTATGTGCCCACGATGCGTATTTCATGCGTATTTGGTGCGGAAATTTCCGCAGTGTAAACACATGAAATACGCATGTTAAGCCCTCTGCCATGGTCCCCTATGTAATTCCGCAATTGTAATGCCCATGCTGCGGAATTTTCCGCAGCGTTTTTGATGTGCGGAAAACTCCGCAGCATGTCAATTATTTGTGCGATTACGCATGCGGAATTGCCATCTACAATGCAGTAGAGAACACAAGGCAATTCCGCATGTGCAAAACATGCGAATTACGTGCGAAAATTGCATGCCAAATTCCGCATGCATTTTTCTGGGAAAACGACATGCGGAAATGAAGAGCAAATTTCCGCTTCATTTGCGCATCGTGGGCACATACCCTTAATCCTTTTTTTTCCACCTGGCAGCAAGATTTAACCCCTTTTTTCCACCTGGCAAGCAAGATTTAACCCTTTGTTCCCACCTGGCAGCAAGATTTAACCATTTTATCACCTGGCAAGCAAGATTTAACCCTTTTACCACCTGGCAGCAAGATTTAACCCTTTTTTCTACCTGGCATCAAGATTTAAGCCATTTACCACCTGGCAGCAAGATTTAACCCATTTACCACCTGGCAGCAAGATTTAACCCTTTTACCACCTGGCCGCAAGATTTAACCCGTTTACTACCTGGCAGCAAGATTTAAGCCGTTTACCACCTGGCAGCAAGATTTAACCCGTTTACCACCTGGCAGCAAGATTTAACCCGTTTACTACCTGGCAGGAAGATTTAAGCGTTAACCACCTGGCAGCAAGATTTAACCCTTTTTTCTACCTGACAGCAAGATTTAACCCGTTTACCACCTTGCAGCAAGATTTAACCCTTTTACCACCTGGCAGCAAGATTTTACCCGTTTACTACCTGGCAGCAAGATTTAATCCTTTTACCACCTGGCAGCAACATTTAACCCTTTTTTCTACCTGGCAGCAATATTTAACCCCTTTTTTCCACCTGACAGCAATATTGAACCCGTTTACCACCTGGCAGCAAGATTTAACCCATTTACCACCTGGCAGCAAGATTTAGGGTATGTGCCCACGATGCGTATTTCATGCGTATTTGGTGCGGAAATTTCCGCAGTGTAAACACATGAAATACGCATGTTAAGCCCTCTGCCATGGTCCCCTATGTAATTCCGCAATTGTAATGCCCATGCTGCGGAATTTTCCGCAGCGTTTTTGATGTGCGGAAAACTCCGCAGCATGTCAATTATTTGTGCGATTACGCATGCGGAATTGCCATCTACAATGCAGTAGAGAACACAAGGCAATTCCGCATGTGCAAAACATGCGAATTACGTGCGAAAATTGCATGCCAAATTCCGCATGCATTTTTCTGGGAAAACGACATGCGGAAATGAAGAGCAAATTTCCGCTTCATTTGCGCATCGTGGGCACATACCCTTAATCCTTTTTTTTCCACCTGGCAGCAAGATTTAACCCCTTTTTTCCACCTGGCAAGCAAGATTTAACCCTTTGTTCCCACCTGGCAGCAAGATTTAACCATTTTATCACCTGGCAGCAAGATTTAACCCTTTGTTCCCACCTGGCAGCAAGATTTAACCATTTTATCACCTGGCAGCAAGATTTAACCCTTTGTTCCCACCTGGAAGCAAGATTTAACCATTTTATCACGTGGCAAGCAAGATTTAACCCTTTTACCACCTGGCAGCAAGATTTAACCCTTTTTTCTACCAGGCATCAAAATTTAAGCCATTTACCACCTGGCAGCAAGATTTAACCCATTTACCACCTGGCAGCAAGATTTAACCCTTTTACCACCTGGCCGCAAGATTTCACCCGTTTACTACCTGGCAGCAAGATTTAACCCTTTTACCACCTGGCAGCAAGATTTTACCCGTTTACTACCTGGCAGCAAGATTTAATCCTTTTACCACCTGGCAGCAACATTTAACCCTTTTTTCTACCTGGCAGCAAGATTTAACCCGTTTACTACCTGGCAGCAAGATTTAAGCCGTTTACCACCTGGCAGCAAGATTTAACCCGTTTACCACCTGGCAAGCAAGATTTAACCCTTTTTTCTACCTGGCAGAAAGATTTAACCCATTTACCACCTGGCAGCAAGATTTAACCCGTTTACCACCTTGCAGCAAGATTTATCCCTTTTACCACCTGGCAGCAGGATTTAACCCGTTTACTACCTGGCAGCAAGTTTTAAGCCATTTACCACCTGGCAGCAAGATTTAATCCGTTTACCACCTGGCAGCAAGATTTAACCCGTTTACTACCTGGCAGGAAGACTTAAGCGTTTACCACCTGGCAGCAAGATTTAACCCTTTTTTCTACCTGACAGCAAGATTTAACCCGTTTACCACCTTGCAGCAAGATTTAACCCTTTTACCACCTGGCAGCAAGATTTTACCCGTTTACTACCTGGCAGCAAGATTTAATCCTTTTACCATCTGGCAGCAACATTTAACCCTTTTTTCTACCTGGCAGCAAGATTTAAGCCGTTTACCACCTGGCAGCAAGATTTATCCAGTTTACTACCTGGCAGCAAGATTTAAGCCGTTTACCATCTGGCAGCAAGATTTAACTCATTTACCACCTGGCAAGCAAGATTTAACCCTTTTTTTCTACCTGGCAGAAAGATTTAACCCATTTCCCACCTGGCAGCAAGATTTAATCCTTTTTTTTCCACCTGGCAGCAAGATTTAACCCCTTTTTTTCCACCTGGCAGCAAGATTTAACCTTTTTTTTTCACCTGGCAGCAAGATTTAACCCTTTTACCACATGGCAGCAAGACTTATCCCCTTTTTTCCACATGGCAGCAAGATTTTACCCGTTTACCACCTTGCAGCAAGATTTATCCCTTTTACCACCTGGCAGCAGGATTTAACCCGTTTACTAGCTGGCAGCAATATTTAAGCCGTTTACCACCTGGCAGCAAGATTTAACCTGCTTACCACCTGGCAGCAAGATTTAACCCATTTACCACCTGGCAGCAAGATTTAATCCTTTTTTTGCCACCTGCCAGGAAGATTTAACCTCTTTTTTCCACCTGGCAGCAATATTTAACCCCTTTTTTCCACCTGACAGCAAGATTTAACCCGTTTACCACCTGGCAGCAAGATTTAACCCATTTACCACCTGGCAGCAAGGTTTAGGGTATGTGCCCACGATGCGTATTTCATGCGTATTTGGTGCGGAAATTTCCGCAGTGTAAACACATGATATACGCATGTTAAGCCCTCTGCCATGGTCCCCTATGTAATTCCGCAATTGTAATGCCCATGCTGCGGAATTTTCCGCAGCGTTTTTGATGTGCGGAAAACTCCGCAGCATGTCAATTATTTGTGCGATTACGCATGCGGAATTGCCATCTACAATGCAGTAGAGAACACAAGGCAATTCCGCATGTGCAAAACATGCGAATTACGTGCGATAATTGCATGCCAAATTCCGCATGCATTTTTCTGGGAAAACGACATGCGGAAATGAAGAGCAAATTTCCGCTTCATTTGCGCATCGTGGGCACATACCCTTAATCCTTTTTTTTCCACCTGGCAGCAAGATTTAACTCCTTTTTTCCACCTGGCAAGCAAGAATTAACCCTTTGTTCCCACCTGGCAGCAAGATTTAACCATTTTATCACCTGGCAGCAAGATTTAACCCTTTGTTCCCACCTGGAAGCAAGATTTAACCATTTTATCACGTGGCAAGCAAGATTTAACCCTTTTACCACCTGGCAGCAAGATTTAACCCTTTTTTCTACCAGGCATCAAGATTTAAGCCATTTATCACCTGGCAGCAAGATTTAACCCATTTACCACCTGGCAGCAAGATTTAACCCTTTTACCACCTGGCCGCAAGATTTAACCCGTTTACTACCTGGCAGCAAGATTTAAGCCGTTTACCACCTGGCAGCAAGATTTAACCCGTTTACCACCTGGCAGCAAGATTTAACCCGTTTACTACCTGGCAGGAAGATTTAAGCGTTTACCACCTGGCATAAGATTTAACCCTTTTTTCTACCTGACAGCAAGATTTAACCCGTTTACCACCTTGCAGCAAGATTTAACCCTTTTACCACCTGGCAGCAAGATTTTACCCGTTTACTACCTGGCAGCAAGATTTAATCCTTTTACCACCTGGCAGCAACATTTAACCCTTTTTTCTACCTGGCAGCAAGATTTAACCCGTTTACTACCTGGCAGCAAGATTTAAGCCGTTTACCACCTGGCAGCAAGATTTAACCCTTTTACCACCTGGCAGCAAGATTCAACCCTTTTACCACCTGGTAGCAAGATTTAACCCGTTTACTACCTCGCAGCAAGATTTAAGCCGTTTACCATCTGGCAGCAAGATTTAACCCGTTTACCACCTGGCAAGCAAGATTTAACCCTTTTTTCTACCTGGCAGAAAGATATAACCCATTTACCACCTGGCAGCAAGATTTAACCCGTTTACCACCTTGCAGCAAGATTTATTCCTTTTACCACCTGGCAGCAGGATTTAACCCGTTTACTACCTGGCAGCAAGTTTTAAGCCATTTACCACCTGGCAGCAAGATTTAACCCGTTTACCACCTGGCAGCAAGATTTAACCCGTTTACTACCTGGCAGGAAGACTTAAGCGTTTACCACCTGGCAGCAAGATTTAACCCTTTTTTCTACCTGACAGCAAGATTTAACCCGTTTACCACCTTGCAGAAAGATTTAACCCTTTTACCACCTGGCAGCAAGATTTTACCCGTTTACTACCTGGCAGCAAGATTTAATCCTTTTACCATCTGGCAGCAACATTTAACCCTTTTTTCTACCTGGCAGCAAGATTTAAGCCGTTTACCACCTGGCAGCAAGATTTATCCAGTTTACTACCTGGCAGCAAGATTTAAGCCGTTTACCATCTGGCAGCAAGATTTAACTCACTTACCACCTGGCAAGCAAGATTTAACCCTTTTTTTCTACCTGGCAGAAAGATTTAACCCATTTCCCACCTGGCAGCAAGATTTAATCCTTTTTTTCCACCTGGCAGCAAGATTTAACCCCTTTTTTTCCACCTGGCAGCAAGATTTAACCTTTTTTTTTCACCTGGCAGCAAGATTTAACCCTTTTACCACATGGCAGCAAGACTTATCCCCTTTTTTCCACATGGCAGCAAGATTTTACCCGTTTACCACCTTGCAGCAAGATTTATCCCTTTTACCACCTGGCAGCAGGATTTAACCCGTTTACTAGCTGGCAGCAAGATTTAAGCCGTTTACCACCTGGCAGCAAGATTTAACCTGCTTACCACCTGGCAGCAAGATTTAACCCTTTTACCACCTGGCAGCAAGATTTAATCCTTTTTTTTCCAGCTGGCAGCTAGATGTAACCCCCTTTTCCACCTGACAGCAATATTTAACCCGTTTACCACCTGTCAGCAAGATTTAACCCATTTACCACCTGGCAGCAAGATTTAATCCTTTTTTTGCCACCTGCCAGGAAGATTTAACCTCTTTTTTCCACCTGGCAGCAATATTTAACCCCTTTTTTCCACCTGACAGCAAGATTTAACCCGTTTACCACCTGGCAGCAAGATTTAACTGATTTACCACCTGGCAGCAAGGTTTAGGGTATGTGCCCACGATGCGTATTTCATGCGTATTTGGTGCGGAAATTTCCGCAGTGTAAACGCATGATATACGCATGTTAAGCCCTCTGCCATGGTCCCCTATGTAATTCCGCAATTGTAATGCCCATGCTGCGGAATTTTCCGCAGCGTTTTTGATGTGCGGAAAATTCCGCAGCATGTCAATTATTTGTGCGATTACGCATGCGGAATTGCCATCTACAATGCAGTAGAGAACAAAAGGCAATTCCGCATGTGCAAAACATGCGAATTACGTGCGAAAAATGCATGCCAAATTCTGCATGCATTTTTCCGGGAAAACGACATGCGGAAATGAAGAGCAAATTTCCGCTTCATTTGCGCATCGTGGGCACATACCCTTAATCCTTTTTTTTCCACCTGGCAGCAAGATTTAACCCCTTTTTTCCACCTGGCAAGCAAGATTTAACCCTTTGTTCCCACCTGGCAGCAAGATTTAACCATTTTATCACCTGGCAAGCAAGATTTAACCCTTTTACCACCTGGCAGCAAGATTTAACCCTTTTTTCTACCTGGCATCAAGATTTAAGCCATTTACCACCTGGCAGCAAGATTTAACCCATTTACCACCTGGCAGCAAGATTTAACCCTTTTACCACCTGGCCGCAAGATTTAACCCGTTTACTACCTGGCAGCAAGATTTAAGCCGTTTACCACCTGGCAGCAAGATTTAACCCGTTTACCACCTGGCAGCAAGATTTAACCCGTTTACTACCTGGCAGGAAGATTTAAGCGTTAACCACCTGGCAGCAAGATTTAACCCTTTTTTCTACCTGACAGCAAGATTTAACCCGTTTACCACCTTGCAGCAAGATTTAACCCTTTTACCACCTGGCAGCAAGATTTTACCCGTTTACTACCTGGCAGCAAGATTTAATCCTTTTACCACCTGGCAGCAACATTTAACCCTTTTTTCTACCTGGCAGCAAGATTTAACCCGTTTACTACCTGGCAGCAAGATTTAAGCCGTTTACCACCTGGCAGCAAGATTTAACCCTTTTACCACCTGGCAGCAAGATTCAACCCTTTTACCACCTCGTAGCAAGATTTAACCCGTTTACTACCTCGCAGCAAGATTTAAGCCGTTTACCATCTGGCAGCAAGATTTAACCCGTTTACCACCTGGCAAGCAAGATTTAACCCTTTTTTCTACCTGGCAGAAAGATTTAACCCATTTACCACCTGGCAGCAAGATTTAACCCGTTTACCACCTTGCAGCAAGATTTATCCCTTTTACCACCTGGCAGCAGGATTTAACCCGTTTACTACCTGGCAGCAAGTTTTAAGCCATTTACCACCTGGCAGCAAGATTTAACCCGTTTACTACCTTGCAGGAAGATTTAAGCGTTTACCACCTGGCAGCAAGATTTAACCCTTTTTTCTACCTGACAGCAAGATTTAACCCGTTTACCACCTTGCAGCAAGATTTAACCCTTTTACCACCTGGCAGCAAGATTTTACCCGTTTACTACCTGGCAGCAAGATTTAATCCTTTTACCACCTGGCAGCAACATTTAACCCTTTTTTCTACCTGGCAGCAAGATTTAACCCGTTTACTACCTGGCAGCAAGATTTAAGCCGTTTACCACCTGGCAGCAAGATTTAACCCTTTTACCACCTGGCAGCAAGATTTAACCCGTTTACTACCTGGCAGCAAGATTTAAGCCGTGTACCATCTGGCAGCAAGATTTAACCCGTTTACCACCTGGCAAGCAAGATTTAACCCTTTTTTCTACCTGGCAGAAAGATTTAACCCATTTACCACCTGGCAGCAAGATTTAATCCTTTTTTTTCCACCTGGCAGCAAGATTTAACCCCTTTTTTCCACCTGACAGCAAGATTTAACCCGTTTACCACCGTGCAGCAAGATTTAACCCCTTTTTTCCACCTGGCAGCAAGATTTAACCCTTTTACCACCTGGCAGCAAGATTTAACCGCTTTTTTCCACCTGGCAGCAAGATTTAACCCTTTTTTTCATGTGGCAGCAAGACTTAACCCTTTTACCACCTGGCAGCAAGATTTAACCCCTTTTTACCACCTGGCAGCAAGATTTAACCCTTTTACCACCTAGCAGCAAGATTTAACCCCTTTTTTCCACCTGGCAGCAAGATTTAACCCTTTTACCACATGGCAGCAAGACTTATCCCCTTTTTTCCACATGGCAGCAAGATTTAACCCGTTTACCACCTTGCAGCAAGATTTATCCCTTTTACCACCTGGCAGCAGGATTTAACCCGTTTACCACCTGTCAGCAAGATTTAACCCATTTACCACCTGGCAGCAAGATTTAATCCTTTTTTTGCCACCTGCCAGGAAGATTTAACCTCTTTTTTCCACCTGGCAGCAATATTTAACCCCTTTTTTCCACCTGACAGCAAGATTTAACCCGTTTACCACCTGGCAGCAAGATTTAACCCATTTACCACCTGGCAGCAAGGTTTAGGGTATGTGCCCACGATGCGTATTTCATGCGTATTTGGTGCGGAAATTTCCGCAGTGTAAACGCATGATATACGCATGTTAAGCCCTCTGCCATGGTCCCCTATGTAATTCCGCAATTGTAATGCCCATGCTGCGGAATTTTCCGCAGCGTTTTTGATGTGCGGAAAATTCCGCAGCATGTCAATTATTTGTGCGATTACGCATGCGGAATTGCCATCTACAATGCAGTAGAGAACAAAAGGCAATTCCGCATGTGCAAAACATGCGAATTACGTGCGAAAAATGCATGCCAAATTCTGCATGCATTTTTCCGGGAAAACGACATGCGGAAATGAAGAGCAAATTTCCGCTTCATTTGCGCATCGTGGGCACATACCCTTAATCCTTTTTTTTCCACCTGGCAGCAAGATTTAACCCCTTTTTTCCACCTGGCAAGCAAGATTTAACCCTTTGTTCCCACCTGGCAGCAAGATTTAACCATTTTATCACCTGGCAAGCAAGATTTAACCCTTTTACCACCTGGCAGCAAGATTTAACCCTTTTTTCTACCTGGCATCAAGATTTAAGCCATTTACCACCTGGCAGCAAGATTTAACCCATTTACCACCTGGCAGCAAGATTTAACCCTTTTACCACCTGGCCGCAAGATTTAACCCGTTTACTACCTGGCAGCAAGATTTAAGCCGTTTACCACCTGGCAGCAAGATTTAACCCGTTTACCACCTGGCAGCAAGATTTAACCCGTTTACTACCTGGCAGGAAGATTTAAGCGTTAACCACCTGGCAGCAAGATTTAACCCTTTTTTCTACCTGACAGCAAGATTTAACCCGTTTACCACCTTGCAGCAAGATTTAACCCTTTTACCACCTGGCAGCAAGATTTTACCCGTTTACTACCTGGCAGCAAGATTTAATCCTTTTACCACCTGGCAGCAACATTTAACCCTTTTTTCTACCTGGCAGCAAGATTTAACCCGTTTACTACCTGGCAGCAAGATTTAAGCCGTTTACCACCTGGCAGCAAGATTTAACCCTTTTACCACCTGGCAGCAAGATTCAACCCTTTTACCACCTCGTAGCAAGATTTAACCCGTTTACTACCTCGCAGCAAGATTTAAGCCGTTTACCATCTGGCAGCAAGATTTAACCCGTTTACCACCTGGCAAGCAAGATTTAACCCTTTTTTCTACCTGGCAGAAAGATTTAACCCATTTACCACCTGGCAGCAAGATTTAACCCGTTTACCACCTTGCAGCAAGATTTATCCCTTTTACCACCTGGCAGCAGGATTTAACCCGTTTACTACCTGGCAGCAAGTTTTAAGCCATTTACCACCTGGCAGCAAGATTTAACCCGTTTACTACCTTGCAGGAAGATTTAAGCGTTTACCACCTGGCAGCAAGATTTAACCCTTTTTTCTACCTGACAGCAAGATTTAACCCGTTTACCACCTTGCAGCAAGATTTAACCCTTTTACCACCTGGCAGCAAGATTTTACCCGTTTACTACCTGGCAGCAAGATTTAATCCTTTTACCACCTGGCAGCAACATTTAACCCTTTTTTCTACCTGGCAGCAAGATTTAACCCGTTTACTACCTGGCAGCAAGATTTAAGCCGTTTACCACCTGGCAGCAAGATTTAACCCTTTTACCACCTGGCAGCAAGATTTAACCCGTTTACTACCTGGCAGCAAGATTTAAGCCGTGTACCATCTGGCAGCAAGATTTAACCCGTTTACCACCTGGCAAGCAAGATTTAACCCTTTTTTCTACCTGGCAGAAAGATTTAACCCATTTACCACCTGGCAGCAAGATTTAATCCTTTTTTTTCCACCTGGCAGCAAGATTTAACCCCTTTTTTCCACCTGACAGCAAGATTTAACCCGTTTACCACCGTGCAGCAAGATTTAACCCCTTTTTTCCACCTGGCAGCAAGATTTAACCCTTTTACCACCTGGCAGCAAGATTTAACCCTTTTTTTCATGTGGCAGCAAGACTTAACCCTTTTACCACCTGGCAGCAAGATTTAACCCCTTTTTACCACCTGGCAGCAAGATTTAAACCTTTTACCACCTAGCAGCAAGATTTAACCCCTTTTTTCCACCTGGCAGCAAGATTTAACCCTTTTACCACATGGCAGCAAGACTTATCCCCTTTTTTCCACATGGCAGCAAGATTTAACCCGTTTACCACCTTGCAGCAAGATTTATCCCTTTTACCACCTGGCAGCAGGATTTAACCCGTTTACTACCTGGCAGCAAGATTTAAGCCGTTTACCACCTGGCAGCAAGATTTAACCTGCTTACCACCTGGCAGCAAGATTTAACCCTTTTACCACCTGGCAGCAAGATTTAATCCTTTTTTTTCCAGCTGGCAGCTAGATGTAACCCCCTTTTCCACCTGACAGCAATATTTAACCCGTTTACCACCTGGCAGCAAGATTTAACCCATTTACCACCTGGCAGCAAGATTTAATCCTTTTTTTGCCACCTGCCAGGAAGATTTAACCTCTTTTTTCCACCTGGCAGCAATATTTAACCCCTTTTTTCCACCTGACAGCAATATTGAACCCGTTTACCACCTGGCAGCAAGATTTAACCCATTTACCACCTGGCAGCAAGATTTAGGGTATGTGCCCACGATGCGTATTTCATGCGTATTTGGTGCGGAAATTTCCGCAGTGTAAACACATGAAATACGCATGTTAAGCCCTCTGCCATGGTCCCCTATGTAATTCCGCAATTGTAATGCCCATGCTGCGGAATTTTCCGCAGCGTTTTTGATGTGCGGAAAACTCCGCAGCATGTCAATTATTTGTGCGATTACGCATGCGGAATTGCCATCTACAATGCAGTAGAGAACACAAGGCAATTCCGCATGTGCAAAACATGCGAATTACGTGCGAAAATTGCATGCCAAATTCCGCATGCATTTTTCTGGGAAAACGACATGCGGAAATGAAGAGCAAATTTCCGCTTCATTTGCGCATCGTGGGCACATACCCTTAATCCTTTTTTTTCCACCTGGCAGCAAGATTTAACCCCTTTTTTCCACCTGGCAAGCAAGATTTAACCCTTTGTTCCCACCTGGCAGCAAGATTTAACCATTTTATCACCTGGCAGCAAGATTTAACCCTTTGTTCCCACCTGGCAGCAAGATTTAACCATTTTATCACCTGGCAGCAAGATTTAACCCTTTGTTCCCACCTGGAAGCAAGATTTAACCATTTTATCACGTGGCAAGCAAGATTTAACCCTTTTACCACCTGGCAGCAAGATTTAACCCTTTTTTCTACCAGGCATCAAAATTTAAGCCATTTACCACCTGGCAGCAAGATTTAACCCATTTACCACCTGGCAGCAAGATTTAACCCTTTTACCACCTGGCCGCAAGATTTCACCCGTTTACTACCTGGCAGCAAGATTTAACCCTTTTACCACCTGGCAGCAAGATTTTACCCGTTTACTACCTGGCAGCAAGATTTAATCCTTTTACCACCTGGCAGCAACATTTAACCCTTTTTTCTACCTGGCAGCAAGATTTAACCCGTTTACTACCTGGCAGCAAGATTTAAGCCGTTTACCACCTGGCAGCAAGATTTAACCCTTTTACCACCTGGCAGCAAGATTCAACCCTTTTACCACCTGGTAGCAAGATTTAACCCGTTTACTACCTCGCAGCAAGATTTAAGCCGTTTACCATCTGGCAGCAAGATTTAACCCGTTTACCACCTGGCAAGCAAGATTTAACCCTTTTTTCTACCTGGCAGAAAGATTTAACCCATTTACCACCTGGCAGCAAGATTTAACCCGTTTACCACCTTGCAGCAAGATTTATCCCTTTTACCACCTGGCAGCAGGATTTAACCCGTTTACTACCTGGCAGCAAGTTTTAAGCCATTTACCACCTGGCAGCAAGATTTAATCCGTTTACCACCTGGCAGCAAGATTTAACCCGTTTACTACCTGGCAGGAAGACTTAAGCGTTTACCACCTGGCAGCAAGATTTAACCCTTTTTTCTACCTGACAGCAAGATTTAACCCGTTTACCACCTTGCAGCAAGATTTAACCCTTTTACCACCTGGCAGCAAGATTTTACCCGTTTACTACCTGGCAGCAAGATTTAATCCTTTTACCATCTGGCAGCAACATTTAACCCTTTTTTCTACCTGGCAGCAAGATTTAAGCCGTTTACCACCTGGCAGCAAGATTTATCCAGTTTACTACCTGGCAGCAAGATTTAAGCCGTTTACCATCTGGCAGCAAGATTTAACTCATTTACCACCTGGCAAGCAAGATTTAACCCTTTTTTCTACCTGGCAGAAAGATTTAACCCATTTACCACCTGGCAGCAAGATTTAATCCTTTTTTTTCCACCTGGCAGCAAGATTTAACCCCTTTTTTCCACCTGACAAGATTTAACCCGTTTACCACCGTGCAGCAAGATTTAACCCCTCTTTTCCACCTGGCAGCAAGATTTAACCCTTTTACCACCTGGCAGCAAGATTTAACCGCTTTTTTCCACCTGGCAGCAAGATTTAACCCTTTTTTTCACGTGGCAGCAAGACTTAACCCTTTTACCACCTGGCAGCAAGATTTAACCCCTTTTACCACCTGGCAGCAAGATTTAACCCTTTTACCACCTAGCAGCAAGATTTAACCCCTTTTTTCCACCTGGCAGCAAGATTTAACCCTTTTTTTCACCTGGCAGCAAGATTTAACCCTTTTACCACCTGACAGCAAGACTTATCCCCTTTTTTCCACATGGCAGCAAGATTTAACCCGTTTACCACCTTGCAGCAAGATTTATCCCTTTTACCACCTGGCAGCAGGATTTAACCCGTTTACTACCTGGCAGCAAGATTTAGGCCGTTTACCACCTGGCAGCAAGATTTAACCTGTTTACCACCTGGCAGCAAGATTTAACCCTTTCACCACCTGGCAGCAAGATTTAATTCTTTTTTTTCCAGCTGGCAGCTAGATGTAACCCCCTTTTCCACCTGACAGCGATATTTAACCCGTTTACCACCTGGCAGCAAGATTTAACCCATTTACCACCTGGCAGCAAGATTTAATCCTTTTTTTGCCACCTGCCAGGAAGATTTAACCTCTTTTTTTCACCTGGCAGCAAGATTTAACCCTTTTTTCTACCTGGCAGAAAGATTTAACCCATTTACCACCTGGCAGCAAGATTTAATCCTTTTTTTTCCACCTGGCAGCAAGATTTAACCCCTTTTTTCCACCTGACAGCAAGATTTAACCCGTTTACTACCGTGCAGCAAGATTTAACCCGTTTACCACCGTGCAGCAAGATTTAACCCCTTTTTTCCACCTGGCAGCAAGATTTAACCCTTTTACCACCTGGCAGCAAGATTTAACCGCTTTTTTCCACCTGGCAGCAAGATTTAACCGTTTTTTCACGTGGCAGCAAGACTTAACCCTTTTACCACCTGGCAGCAAGATTTAACCCCTTTTTACCACCTGGCAGCAAGATTTAACCCTTTTACCACCTAGCAGCAAGATTTAACCCCTTTTTTCCACCTGGCAGCAAGATTTAACCCTTTTTTTCCACCTGACAGCAATATTTAACCCGTTTACCACCTGGCAGCGAGATTTAACCCATTTACCACCTGGCAGCAAGATTTAATCCTTTTTTTGCCACCTGCCAGGAAGATTTAACCTCTTTTTTCCACCTGGCAGCAATATTTAACCCCTTTTTTCCACCTGACAGCAAGATTTAACCCGTTTACCACCTGGCAGCAAGATTTAACCCATTTACCACCTGGCAGCAAGATTTAGGGTATGTGCCCACGATGCGTATTTCATGCGTATTTGGTGCGGAAATTTCCGCAGTGTAAACGCATGATATACGCATGTTAAGCCCTCTGCCATGGTCCCCTATGTAATTCCGCAATTGTAATGCCCATGCTGCGGAATTTTCAGCAGCGTTTTTGATGTGCGGAAAATTCCGCAGCATGTCAATTATTTGTGCGATTACGCATGCGGAATTGCCATCTACAATGCAGTAGAGAACACAAGGCAATTCCGCATGTGCAAAACATGCGAATTACGTGCGAAAAATGCATGCCAAATTCCGCATGCATTTTTCCGGGAAAACGACATGCGGAAATGAAGAGCAAATTTCCGCTTCATTTGCGCATCGTGGGCACATACCCTTAATCCTTTTTTTTCCACCTGGCAGCAAGATTTAACCCCTTTTTTCCACCTGGCAAGCAAGATTTAACCCTTTGTTCCCACCTGGCAGCAAGATTTAACCATTTTATCACCTGGCAAGCAAGATTTAACCCTTTTACCACCTGGCAGCAAGATTTAACCCTTTTTTCTACCTGGCATCAAGATTTAAGCCATTTACCACCTGGCAGCAAGATTTAACCCATTTACCACCTGGCAGCAAGATTTAACCCTTTTACCACCTGGCCGCAAGATTTAACCCGTTTACTACCTGGGAGCAAGATTTAAGCCGTTTACCACCTGGCAGCAAGATTTAACCCGTTTACCACCTGGCAGCAAGATTTAACCCGTTTACTACCTGGCAGGAAGATTTAAGCGTTTACCACCTGGCAGCAAGATTTAACCCTTTTTTCTACCTGACAGCAAGATTTAACCCGTTTACCACCTTGCAGCAAGATTTAACCCTTTTACCACCTGGCAGCAAGATTTTACCCGTTTACTACCTGGCAGCAAGATTTAATCCTTTTACCACCTGGCAGCAACATTTAACCCTTCTTTCTACCTGGCAGCAAGATTTAACCCGTTTACTACCTGGCAGGAAGATTTAAGCGTTTACCACCTGGCAGCAAGATTTAACCCGTTTACCACCTGGCAGCAAGATTTAACCCGTTTACTACCTGGCAGGAAGATTTAAGCGTTTACCACCTGGCAGCAAGATTTAACCCTTTTTTTCTACCTGACAGCAAGATTTAACCCGTTTACCACCTTGCAGCAAGATTTAACCCTTTTACCACCTGGCAGCAAGATTTTACCCGTTTACTACCTGGCAGCAAGATTTAATCCTTTTACCACCTGGCAGCAACATTTAACCCTTTTTTCTACCTGGCAGCAAGATTTAACCCGTTTACTACCTGGCAGCAAGATTTAAGCCGTTTACCACCTGGCAGCAAGATTTAACCCTTTTACCACCTGGCAGCAAGATTCAACCCTTTTACCACCTGGTAGCAAGATTTAACCCGTTTACTACCTCGCAGCAAGATTTAAGCCGTTTACCATCTGGCAACAAGATTTAACCCGTTTACCACCTGGCAAGCAAGATTTAACCCTTTTTTCTACCTGGCAGAAAGATTTAACCCATTTACCACCTGGCAGCAAGATTTAACCCGTTTACCACCTTGCAGCAAGATTTATCCCTTTTACCACCTGTCAGCAGGATTTAACCCGTTTACTACCTGGCAGCAAGTTTTAAGCCATTTACCACCTGGCAGCAAGATTTAATCCGTTTACCACCTGGCAGCAAGATTTAACCCGTTTACTACCTGGCAGGAAGATTTAAGCGTTTACCACCTGGCAGCAATATTTAACCCTTTTTTCTACCTGACAGCAAGATTTAACCCTTTTACCACCTGGCAGCAAGATTTTACCCGTTTACTACCTGGCAGCAAGATTTAATCCTTTTACCACCTGGCAGCAACATTTAACCCTTTTTTCTACCTGGCAGCAAGATTTAAGCCGTTTACCACCTGGCAGCAAGATTTAACCCTTTTACCACCTGGCAGCAAGATTTATCCAGTTTACTACCTGGCAGCAAGATTTAAGCCGTTTACCATCTGGCAGCAAGATTTAACCCGTTTACCACCTGGCAAGCAAGATTTAACCCTTTTTTCTACCTCTCAGAAAGATTTAACCCATTTACCACCTGGCAGCAAGATTTAATCCTTTTTTTTCCACCTGGCAGCAAGATTTAACCCCTTTTTTCCACCTGACAGCAAGATTTAACCCGTTTACCACCGTGCAGCAAGATTTAACCCCTTTTTCCCACCTGGCAGCAAGATTTAACCCTTTTACCACCTGGCAGCAAGATTTAATCCTTTTTTTTCCACCTGGCAGCAAGATTTAACCCCTTTTTTCCACCTGACAGCAAGATTTAACCCGTTTACCACCGTGCAGCAAGATTTAACCCCTTTTTTCCACCTGGCAGCAAGATTTAACCCTTTTACCACCTGGCAGCAAGATTTAACCGTTTTTTTCCACCTGGCAGCAAGATTTAACCCTTTTTTTCACGTGGCTGCAAGACTTAACCCTTTTACCACCTGGCAGCAAGATTTAACCCCTTTTTACCACCTGGCAGCAAGATTTAACCCTTTTACCACCTAGCAGCAAGATTTAACCCCTTTTTTCCACCTGGCAGCAAGATTTAACCCTTTTACCACATGGCAGCAAGACTTATCCCCTTTTTTCCACATGGCAGCAAGATTTAACCCGTTTACCACCTTGCAGCAAGATTTATCCCTTTTACCACCTGGCAGCAGGATTTAACCCGTTTACTACCTGGCAGCAAGATTTAAGCCGTTTACCACCTGGCAGCAAGATTTAACCTGCTTACCACCTGGCAGCAAGATTTAACCCTTTTACCACCTGGCAGCAAGATTTAATCCTTTTTTTTCCAGCTGGCAGCTAGATGTAACCCCCTTTTCCACCTGACAGCAATATTTAACCCGTTTACCACCTGGCAGCAAGATTTAACCCATTTACCACCTGGCAGCAAGATTTAATCCTTTTTTTGCCACCTGCCAGGAAGATTTAACCTCTTTTTTCCACCTGGCAGCAATATTTAACCCCTTTTTTCCACCTGACAGCAAGATTGAACCCGTTTACCACCTGGCAGCAAGATTTAACCCATTTACCACCTGGCAGCAAGATTTAGGGTATGTGCCCACGATGCGTATTTCATGCGTATTTGGTGCGGAAATTTCCGCAGTGTAAACGCATGATATACGCATGTTAAGCCATCTGCCATGGTCCCCTATGTAATTCCGCAATTGTAATGCCCATGCTGCGGAATTTTCCGCAGCGTTTTTGATGTGCGGAAAATTCCGCAGCATGTCAATTATTTGTGCGATTACGCATGCGGAATTGCCATCTACAATGCAGTAGAGAACACAAGGCAATTCCGCATGTGCAAAACATGCGAATTACGTGCGAAAAATGCATGCCAAATTCCGCATGCATTTTTCCGGGAAAACGACATGCGGAAATGAAGAGCAAATTTCCGCTTCATTTGCGCATCGTGGGCACATACCCTTAATCCTTTTTTTTCCACCTGGCAGCAAGATTTAACCCCTTTTTTCCACCTGGCAAGCAAGATTTAACCCTTTGTTCCCACCTGGCAGCAAGATTTAACCATTTTATCACGTGGCAAGCAAGATTTAACCCTTTTACCACCTGGCAGCAAGATTTAACCCTTTTTTCTACCAGGCATCAAAATTTAAGCCATTTACCACCTGGCAGCAAGATTTAACCCATTTACCACCTGGCAGCAAGATTTAACCCTTTTACCACCTGGCCGCAAGATTTCACCCGTTTACTACCTGGCAGCAAGATTTAACCCTTTTACCACCTGGCAGCAAGATTTTACCCTTTTACTACCTGGCAGCAAGATTTAATCCTTTTACCACCTGGCAGCAACATTTAACCCTTTTTTCTACCTGGCAGCAAGATTTAACCTGTTTACTACCTGGCAGCAAGATTTAAGCCGTTTACCACCTGGCAGCAAGATTTAACCCTTTTACCACCTGGCAGCAAGATTCAACCCTTTTACCACCTGGTAGCAAGATTTAACCCGTTTACTACCTCGCAGCAAGATTTAAGCCGTTTACCATCTGGCAGCAAGATTTAACCCGTTTACCACCTGGCAAGCAAGATTTAACCCTTTTTTCTACCTGGCAGAAAGATTTAACCCATTTACCACCTGGCAGCAAGATTTAACCCGTTTACCACCTTGCAGCAAGATTTATCCCTTTTACCACCTGGCAGCAGGATTTAACCCGTTTACTACCTGGCAGCAAGTTTTAAGCCATTTACCACCTGGCAGCAAGATTTAACCCGTTTACCACCTGGTAGCAAGATTTAACCCGTTTACTACCTGGCAGGAAGACTTAAGCGTTTACCACCTGGCAGCAAGATTTAACCCTTTTTTCTACCTGACAGCAAGATTTAACCCGTTTACCACCTTGCAGCAAGATTTAACCCTTTTACCACCTGGCAGCAAGATTTTACCCGTTTACTACCTGGCAGCAAGATTTAATCCTTTTACCATCTGGCAGCAACATTTAACCCTTTTTTCTACCTGGCAGCAAGATTTAAGCCGTTTACCACCTGGCAGCAAGATTTATCCAGTTTACTACCTGGCAGCAAGATTTAAGCCGTTTACCATCTTGCAGCAAGATTTAACTCATTTACCACCTGGCAAGCAAGATTTAACCCTTTTTTCTACCTGGCAGAAAGATTTAACCCATTTACCACCTGGCAGCAAGATTTAATCCTTTTTTTTCCACCTGGCAGCAAGATTTAACCCCTTTTTTCCACCTGACAACAAGATTTAACCCGTTTACCACCGTGCAGCAAGATTTAACCCCTCTTTTCCACCTGGCAGCAAGATTTAACCCTTTTACCACCTGGCAGCAAGATTTAACCGCTTTTTTCCACCTGGCAGCAAGATTTAACCCTTTTTTTCACGTGGCAGCAAGACTTAACCCTTTTACCACCTGGCAGCAAGATTTAACCCCTTTTTACCACCTGGCAGCAAGATTTAACCCTTTTACCACCTAGCAGCAAGATTTAACCCCTTTTTTCCACCTGGCAGCAAGATTTAACCCTTTTTTTCACCTGGCAGCAAGATTTAACCCTTTTACCACCTGGCAGCAAGACTTATCCCCTTTTTTCCACATGGCAGCAAGATTTAACCCGTTTACCACCTTGCAGCAAGATTTATCCCTTTTACCACCTGGCAGCAGGATTTAACCCGTTTACTACCTGGCAGCAAGATTTAGGCCGTTTACCACCTGGCAGCAAGATTTAACCTGTTTACCACCTGGCAGCAAGATTTAACCCTTTCACCACCTGGCAGCAAGATTTAATCCTTTTTTTTCCAGCTGGCAGCTAGATGTAACCCCCTTTTCCACCTGACAGCGATATTTAACCCGTTTACCACCTGGCAGCAAGATTTAACCCATTTACCACCTGGCAGCAAGATTTAATCCTTTTTTTGCCACCTGCCAGGAAGATTTAACCTCTTTTTTTCACCTGGCAGCAAGATTTAACCCTTTTTTCTACCTGGCAGAAAGATTTAACCCATTTACCACCTGGCAGCAAGATTTAATCCTTTTTTTTCCACCTGGCAGCAAGATTTAACCCCTTTTTTCCACCTGACAGCAAGATTTAACCCGTTTACCACCGTGCAGCAAGATTTAACCCCTCTTTTCCACCTGGCAGCAAGATTTAACCCTTTTACCACCTGGCAACAAGATTTAACCGCTTTTTTCCACCTGGCAGCAAGATTTAACCCTTTTTTTCACGTGGCAGCAAGACTTAACCCTTTTACCACCTGGCAGCAAGATTTAACCCCTTTTTACCACCTGGCAGCAAGATTTAACCCTTTTACCACCTAGCAGCAAGATTTAACCCCTTTTTTCCACCTGGCAGCAAGATTTAACCCTTTTTTTCACCTGGCAGCAAGATTTAACCCTTTTACCACCTGGCAGCAAGACTTATCCCCTTTTTTCCACATGGCAGCAAGATTTAACCCGTTTACCACCTTGCAGCAAGATTTATCCCTTTTACCACCTGGCAGCAGGATTTAACCCGTTTACTACCTGGCAGCAAGATTTAGGCCGTTTACCACCTGGCAGCAAGATTTAACCTGTTTACCACCTGGCAGCAAGATTTAACCCTTTCACCACCTGGCAGCAAGATTTAATCCTTTTTTTTTTAGCTGGCAGCTAGATGTAACCCCCTTTTCCACCTGACAGCGATATTTAACCCGTTTACCACCTGGCAGCAAGATTTAACCCATTTACCACCTGGCAGCAAGATTTAATCCTTTTTTTGCCACCTGCCAGGAAGATTTAACCTCTTTTTTTCACCTGGCAGCAAGATTTAACCCTTTTTTCTACCTGGCAGAAAGATTTAACCCATTTACCACCTGGCAGCAAGATTTAATCCTTTTTTTTCCACCTGGCAGCAAGATTTAACCCCTTTTTTCCACCTGACAGCAAGATTTAACCCGTTTACCACCGTGCAGCAAGATTTAACCCCTTTTTTCCACCTGGCAGCAAGATTTAACCCTTTTACCACCTGGCAGCAAGATTTAACCGCTTTTTTCCACCTGGCAGCAAGATTTAACCCTTTTTTCACGTGGCAGCAAGACTTAACCCTTTTACCACCTGGCAGCAAGATTTAACCCCTTTTTACCACCTGGCAGCAAGATTTAACCCTTTTACCACCTAGCAGCAAGATTTAACCCCTTTTTTCCACCTGGCAGCAAGATTTAACCCTTTTTTTCCACCTGACAGCAATATTTAACCCGTTTACCACCTGGCAGCAAGATTTAACCCATTTACCACCTGGCAGCAAGATTTAATCCTTTTTTTGCCACCTGCCAGGAAGATTTAACCTCTTTTTTCCACCTGGCAGCAATATTTAACCCCTTTTTTCCACCTGACAGCAAGATTTAACCCGTTTACCACCTGGCAGCAAGATTTAACCCATTTACCACCTGGCAGCAAGATTTAGGGTATGTGCCCACGATGCGTATTTCATGCGTATTTGGTGCGGAAATTTCCGCAGTGTAAACGCATGATATACGCATGTTAAGCCCTCTGCCATGGTCCCCTATGTAATTCCGCAATTGTAATGCCCATGCTGCGGAATTTTCAGCAGCGTTTTTGATGTGCGGAAAATTCCGCAGCATGTCAATTATTTGTGCGATTACGCATGCGGAATTGCCATCTACAATGCAGTAGAGAACACAAGGCAATTCCGCATGTGCAAAACATGCGAATTACGTGCGAAAAATGCATGCCAAATTCCGCATGCATTTTTCCGGGAAAACGACATGCGGAAATGAAGAGCAAATTTCCGCTTCATTTGCGCATCGTGGGCACATACCCTTAATCCTTTTTTTTCCACCTGGCAGCAAGATTTAACCCCTTTTTTCCACCTGGCAAGCAAGATTTAACCCTTTGTTCCCACCTGGCAGCAAGATTTAACCATTTTATCACCTGGCAAGCAAGATTTAACCCTTTTACCACCTGGCAGCAAGATTTAACCCTTTTTTCTACCTGGCATCAAGATTTAAGCCATTTACCACCTGGCAGCAAGATTTAACCCATTTACCACCTGGCAGCAAGATTTAACCCTTTTACCACCTGGCCGCAAGATTTAACCCGTTTACTACCTGGGAGCAAGATTTAAGCCGTTTACCACCTGGCAGCAAGATTTAACCCGTTTACCACCTGGCAGCAAGATTTAACCCGTTTACTACCTGGCAGGAAGATTTAAGCGTTTACCACCTGGCAGCAAGATTTAACCCTTTTTTCTACCTGACAGCAAGATTTAACCCGTTTACCACCTTGCAGCAAGATTTAACCCTTTTACCACCTGGCAGCAAGATTTTACCCGTTTACTACCTGGCAGCAAGATTTAATCCTTTTACCACCTGGCAGCAACATTTAACCCTTCTTTCTACCTGGCAGCAAGATTTAACCCGTTTACTACCTGGCAGGAAGATTTAAGCGTTTACCACCTGGCAGCAAGATTTAACCCGTTTACCACCTGGCAGCAAGATTTAACCCGTTTACTACCTGGCAGGAAGATTTAAGCGTTTACCACCTGGCAGCAAGATTTAACCCTTTTTTTCTACCTGACAGCAAGATTTAACCCGTTTACCACCTTGCAGCAAGATTTAACCCTTTTACCACCTGGCAGCAAGATTTTACCCGTTTACTACCTGGCAGCAAGATTTAATCCTTTTACCACCTGGCAGCAACATTTAACCCTTTTTTCTACCTGGCAGCAAGATTTAACCCGTTTACTACCTGGCAGCAAGATTTAAGCCGTTTACCACCTGGCAGCAAGATTTAACCCTTTTACCACCTGGCAGCAAGATTCAACCCTTTTACCACCTGGTAGCAAGATTTAACCCGTTTACTACCTCGCAGCAAGATTTAAGCCGTTTACCATCTGGCAGCAAGATTTAACCCGTTTACCACCTGGCAAGCAAGATTTAACCCTTTTTTCTACCTGGCAGAAAGATTTAACCCATTTACCACCTGGCAGCAAGATTTAACCCGTTTACCACCTTGCAGCAAGATTTATCCCTTTTACCACCTGGCAGCAGGATTTAACCCGTTTACTACCTGGCAGCAAGTTTTAAGCCATTTACCACCTGGCAGCAAGATTTAATCCGTTTACCACCTGGCAGCAAGATTTAACCCGTTTACTACCTGGCAGGAAGATTTAAGCGTTTACCACCTGGCAGCAATATTTAACCCTTTTTTCTACCTGACAGCAAGATTTAACCCTTTTACCACCTGGCAGCAAGATTTTACCCGTTTACTACCTGGCAGCAAGATTTAATCCTTTTACCACCTGGCAGCAACATTTAACCCTTTTTTCTACCTGGCAGCAAGATTTAAGCCGTTTACCACCTGGCAGCAAGATTTAACCCTTTTACCACCTGGCAGCAAGATTTATCCAGTTTACTACCTGGCAGCAAGATTTAAGCCGTTTACCATCTGGCAGCAAGATTTAACCCGTTTACCACCTGGCAAGCAAGATTTAACCCTTTTTTCTACCTCTCAGAAAGATTTAACCCATTTACCACCTGGCAGCAAGATTTAATCCTTTTTTTTCCACCTGGCAGCAAGATTTAACCCCTTTTTTCCACCTGACAGCAAGATTTAACCCGTTTACCACCGTGCAGCAAGATTTAACCCCTTTTTCCCACCTGGCAGCAAGATTTAACCCTTTTACCACCTGGCAGCAAGATTTAATCCTTTTTTTTCCACCTGGCAGCAAGATTTAACCCCTTTTTTCCACCTGACAGCAAGATTTAACCCGTTTACCACCGTGCAGCAAGATTTAACCCCTTTTTTCCACCTGGCAGCAAGATTTAACCCTTTTACCACCTTTCAGCAAGATTTAACCGCTTTTTTCCACCTGGCAGCAAGATTTAACCCTTTTTTTCACGTGGCTGCAAGACTTAACCCTTTTACCACCTGGCAGCAAGATTTAACCCCTTTTTACCACCTGGCAGCAAGATTTAACCCTTTTACCAACTAGCAGCAAGATTTAACCCCTTTTTTCCACCTGGCAGCAAGATTTAACCCTTTTACCACATGGCAGCAAGACTTATCCCCTTTTTTCCACATGGCAGCAAGATTTAACCCGTTTACCACCTTGCAGCAAGATTTATCCCTTTTACCACCTGGCAGCAGGATTTAACCCGTTTACTACCTGGCAGCAAGATTTAAGCCGTTTACCATCTGGCAGCAAGATTTAACCCGTTTACCACCTGGCAAGCAAGATTTAACCCTTTTTTCTACCTCTCAGAAAGATTTAACCCATTTACCACCTGGCAGCAAGATTTAATCCTTTTTTTTCCACCTGGCAGCAAGATTTAACCCCTTTTTTCCACCTGACAGCAAGATTTAACCCGTTTACCACCGTGCAGCAAGATTTAACCCCTTTTTCCCACCTGGCAGCAAGATTTAACCCTTTTACCACCTGGCAGCAAGATTTAATCCTTTTTTTTCCACCTGGCAGCAAGATTTAACCCCTTTTTTCCACCTGACAGCAAGATTTAACCCGTTTACCACCGTGCAGCAAGATTTAACCCCTTTTTTCCACCTGGCAGCAAGATTTAACCCTTTTACCACCTGGCAGCAAGATTTAACCGCTTTTTTCCACCTGGCAGCAAGATTTAACCCTTTTTTTCACGTGGCTGCAAGACTTAACCCTTTTACCACCTGGCAGCAAGATTTAACCCCTTTTTACCACCTGGCAGCAAGATTTAACCCTTTTACCACCTAGCAGCAAGATTTAACCCCTTTTTTCCACCTGGCAGCAAGATTTAACCCTTTTACCACATGGCAGCAAGACTTATCCCCTTTTTTCCACATGGCAGCAAGATTTAACCCGTATACCACCTTGCAGCAAGATTTATCCCTTTTACCACCTGGCAGCAGGATTTAACCCGTTTACTACCTGGCAGCAAGATTTAAGCCGTTTACCACCTGGCAGCAAGATTTAACCTGCTTACCACCTGGCAGCAAGATTTAACCCTTTTACCACCTGGCAGCAAGATTTAATCCTTTTTTTTCCAGCTGGCAGCTAGATGTAACCCCCTTTTCCACCTGACAGCAATATTTAACCCGTTTACCACCTGGCAGCAAGATTTAACCCATTTACCACCTGGCAGCAAGATTTAATCCTTTTTTTGCCACCTGCCAGGAAGATTTAACCTCTTTTTTCCACCTGGCAGCAATATTTAACCCCTTTTTTTGCACCTGACAGCAAGATTGAACCCGTTTACCACCTGGCAGCAAGATTTAACCCATTTACCACCTGGCAGCAAGATTTAGGGTATGTGCCCACGATGCGTATTTCATGCGTATTTGGTGCGGAAATTTCCGCAGTGTAAACACATGATATACGCATGTTAAGCCCTCTGCCATGGTCCCCTATGTAATTCCGCAATTGTAATGCCCATGCTGCGGAATTTTCCGCAGCGTTTTTGATGTGCGGAAAACTCCGCAGCATGTCAATTATTTGTGCGATTACGCATGCGGAATTGCCATCTACAATGCAGTAGAGAACACAAGGCAATTCCGCATGTGCAAAACATGCGAATTACGTGCGAAAATTGCATGCCAAATTCCGCATGCATTTTTCTGGGAAAACGACATGCGGAAATGAAGAGCAAATTTCCGCTTCATTTGCGCATCGTGGGCACATACCCTTAATCCTTTTTTTTCCACCTGGCAGCAAGATTTAACCCCTTTTTTCCACCTGGCAAGCAAGATTTAACCCTTTGTTCCCACCTGGCAGCAAGATTTAACCATTTTATCACCTGGCAGCAAGATTTAACCCTTTGTTCCCACCTGGCAGCAAGATTTAACCATTTTATCACCTGGCAGCAAGATTTAACCCTTTGTTCCCACCTGGAAGCAAGATTTAACCATTTTATCACGTGGCAAGCAAGATTTAACCCTTTTACCACCTGGCAGCAAGATTTAACCCTTTTTTCTACCAGGCATCAAAATTTAAGCCATTTACCACCTGGCAGCAAGATTTAACCCATTTACCACCTGGCAGCAAGATTTAACCCTTTTACCACCTGGCCGCAAGATTTCACCCGTTTACTACCTGGCAGCAAGATTTAACCCTTTTACCACCTGGCAGCAAGATTTTACCCGTTTACTACCTGGCAGCAAGATTTAATCCTTTTACCACCTGGCAGCAACATTTAACCCTTTTTTCTACCTGGCAGCAAGATTTAACCCGTTTACTACCTGGCAGCAAGATTTAAGCCGTTTACCACCTGGCAGCAAGATTTAACCCTTTTACCACCTGGCAGCAAGATTCAACCCTTTTACCACCTGGTAGCAAGATTTAACCCGTTTACTACCTCGCAGCAAGATTTAAGCCGTTTACCATCTGGCAGCAAGATTTAACCCGTTTACCACCTGGCAAGCAAGATTTAACCCTTTTTTCTACCTGGCAGAAAGATTTAACCCATTTACCACCTGGCAGCAAGATTTAACCCGTTTACCACCTTGCAGCAAGATTTATCCCTTTTACCACCTGGCAGCAGGATTTAACCCGTTTACTACCTGGCAGCAAGTTTTAAGCCATTTACCACCTGGCAGCAAGATTTAACCCGTTTACCACCTGGCAGCAAGATTTAACCCGTTTACTACCTGGCAGGAAGACTTAAGCGTTTACCACCTGGCAGCAAGATTTAACCCTTTTTTCTACCTGACAGCAAGATTTAACCCGTTTACCACCTTGCAGCAAGATTTAACCCTTTTACCACCTGGCAGCAAGATTTTACCCGTTTACTACCTGGCAGCAAGATTTAATCCTTTTACCATCTGGCAGCAACATTTAACCCTTTTTTCTACCTGGCAGCAAGATTTAAGCCGTTTACCACCTGGCAGCAAGATTTATCCAGTTTACTACCTGGCAGCAAGATTTAAGCCGTTTACCATCTGGCAGCAAGATTTAACTCATTTACCACCTGGCAAGCAAGATTTAACCCTTTTTTCTACCTGGCAGAAAGATTTAACCCATTTACCACCTGGCAGCAAGATTTAATCCTTTTTTTTCCACCTGGCAGCAAGATTTAACCCCTTTTTTCCACCTGACAACAAGATTTAACCCGTTTACCACCGTGCAGCAAGATTTAACCCCTCTTTTCCACCTGGCAGCAAGATTTAACCCTTTTACCACCTGGCAGCAAGATTTAACCGCTTTTTTCCACCTGGCAGCAAGATTTAACCCTTTTTTTCACGTGGCAGCAAGACTTAACCCTTTTACCACCTGGCAGCAAGATTTAACCCCTTTTTACCACCTGGCAGCAAGATTTAACCCTTTTACCACCTAGCAGCAAGATTTAACCCCTTTTTTCCACCTGGCAGCAAGATTTAACCCTTTTTTTCACCTGGCAGCAAGATTTAACCCTTTTACCACCTGGCAGCAAGACTTATCCCCTTTTTTCCACATGGCAGCAAGATTTAACCCGTTTACCACCTTGCAGCAAGATTTATCCCTTTTACCACCTGGCAGCAGGATTTAACCCGTTTACTACCTGGCAGCAAGATTTAGGCCGTTTACCACCTGGCAGCAAGATTTAACCTGTTTACCACCTGGCAGCAAGATTTAACCCTTTCACCACCTGGCAGCAAGATTTAATCCTTTTTTTTCCAGCTGGCAGCTAGATGTAACCCCCTTTTCCACCTGACAGCGATATTTAACCCGTTTACCACCTGGCAGCAAGATTTAACCCATTTACCACCTGGCAGCAAGATTTAATCCTTTTTTTGCCACCTGCCAGGAAGATTTAACCTCTTTTTTTCACCTGGCAGCAAGATTTAACCCTTTTTTCTACCTGGCAGAAAGATTTAACCCATTTACCACCTGGCAGCAAGATTTAATCCTTTTTTTTCCACCTGGCAGCAAGATTTAACCCCTTTTTTCCACCTGACAGCAAGATTTAACCCGTTTACCACCGTGCAGCAAGATTTAACCCCTTTTTTCCACCTGGCAGCAAGATTTAACCCTTTTACCACCTGGCAGCAAGATTTAACCGCTTTTTTCCACCTGGCAGCAAGATTTAACCCTTTTTTCACGTGGCAGCAAGACTTAACCCTTTTACCACCTGGCAGCAAGATTTAACCCCTTTTTACCACCTGGCAGCAAGATTTAACCCTTTTACCACCTAGCAGCAAGATTTAACCCCTTTTTTCCACCTGGCAGCAAGATTTAACCCTTTTTTTCCACCTGACAGCAATATTTAACCCGTTTACCACCTGGCAGCAAGATTTAACCCATTTACCACCTGGCAGCAAGATTTAATCCTTTTTTTGCCACCTGCCAGGAAGATTTAACCTCTTTTTTCCACCTGGCAGCAATATTTAACCCCTTTTTTCCACCTGACAGCAAGATTTAACCCGTTTACCACCTGGCAGCAAGATTTAACCCATTTACCACCTGGCAGCAAGATTTAGGGTATGTGCCCACGATGCGTATTTCATGCGTATTTGGTGCGGAAATTTCCGCAGTGTAAACGCATGATATACGCATGTTAAGCCCTCTGCCATGGTCCCCTATGTAATTCCGCAATTGTAATGCCCATGCTGCGGAATTTTCAGCAGCGTTTTTGATGTGCGGAAAATTCCGCAGCATGTCAATTATTTGTGCGATTACGCATGCGGAATTGCCATCTACAATGCAGTAGAGAACACAAGGCAATTCCGCATGTGCAAAACATGCGAATTACTTGCGAAAAATGCATGCCAAATTCCGCATGCATTTTTCCGGGAAAACGACATGCGGAAATGAAGAGCAAATTTCCGCTTCATTTGCGCATCGTGGGCACATACCCTTAATCCTTTTTTTTCCACCTGGCAGCAAGATTTAACCCCTTTTTTCCACCTGGCAAGCAAGATTTAACCCTTTGTTCCCACCTGGCAGCAAGATTTAACCATTTTATCACCTGGCAAGCAAGATTTAACCCTTTTACCACCTGGCAGCAAGATTTAACCCTTTTTTCTACCTGGCATCAAGATTTAAGCCATTTACCACCTGGCAGCAAGATTTAACCCATTTACCACCTGGCAGCAAGATTTAACCCTTTTACCACCTGGCCGCAAGATTTAACCCGTTTACTACCTGGGAGCAAGATTTAAGCCGTTTACCACCTGGCAGCAAGATTTAACCCGTTTACCACCTGGCAGCAAGATTTAACCCGTTTACTACCTGGCAGGAAGATTTAAGCGTTTACCACCTGGCAGCAAGATTTAACCCTTTTTTCTACCTGACAGCAAGATTTAACCCGTTTACCACCTTGCAGCAAGATTTAACCCTTTTACCACCTGGCAGCAAGATTTTACCCGTTTACTACCTGGCAGCAAGATTTAATCATTTTACCACCTGGCAGCAACATTTAACCCTTCTTTCTACCTGGCAGCAAGATTTAACCCGTTTACTACCTGGCAGGAAGATTTAAGCGTTTACCACCTGGCAGCAAGATTTAACCCGTTTACCACCTGGCAGCAAGATTTAACCCGTTTACTACCTGGCAGGAAGAGTTAAGCGTTTACCACCTGGCAGCAAGATTTAACCCTTTTTTTCTACCTGACAGCAAGATTTAACCCGTTTACCACCTTGCAGCAAGATTTAACCCTTTTACCACCTGGCAGCAAGATTTTACCCGTTTACTACCTGGCAGCAAGATTTAATCCTTTTACCACCTGGCAGCAACATTTAACCCTTTTTTCTACCTGGCAGCAAGATTTAACCCGTTTACTACCTGGCAGCAAGATTTAAGCCGTTTACCACCTGGCAGCAAGATTTAACCCTTTTACCACCTGGCAGCAAGATTCAACCCTTTTACCACCTGGTAGCAAGATTTAACCCGTTTACTACCTCGCAGCAAGATTTAAGCCGTTTACCATCTGGCAGCAAGATTTAACCCGTTTACCACCTGGCAAGCAAGATTTAACCCTTTTTTGTACCTGGCAGAAAGATTTAACCCATTTACCACCTGGCAGCAAGATTTAACCCGTTTACCACCTTGCAGCAAGATTTATCCCTTTTACCACCTGGCAGCAGGATTTAACCCGTTTACTACCTGGCAGCAAGTTTTAAGCCATTTACCACCTGGCAGCAAGATTTAATCCGTTTACCACCTGGCAGCAAGATTTAACCCGTTTACTACCTGGCAGGAAGATTTAAGCGTTTACCACCTGGCAGCAATATTTAACCCTTTTTTCTACCTGACAGCAAGATTTAACCCTTTTACCACCTGGCAGCAAGATTTTACCCGTTTACTACCTGGCAGCAAGATTTAATCCTTTTACCACCTGGCAGCAACATTTAACCCTTTTTTCTACCTGGCAGCAAGATTTAAGCCGTTTACCACCTGGCAGCAAGATTTAACCCTTTTACCACCTGGCAGCAAGATTTATCCAGTTTACTACCTGGCAGCAAGATTTAAGCCGTTTACCATCTGGCAGCAAGATTTAACCCGTTTACCACCTGGCAAGCAAGATTTAACCCTTTTTTCTACCTCTCAGAAAGATTTAACCCATTTACCACCTGGCAGCAAGATTTAATCCTTTTTTTTCCACCTGGCAGCAAGATTTAACCCCTTTTTTCCACCTGACAGCAAGATTTAACCCGTTTACCACCGTGCAGCAAGATTTAACCCCTTTTTCCCACCTGGCAGCAAGATTTAACCCTTTTACCACCTGGCAGCAAGATTTAATCCTTTTTTTTCCACCTGGCAGCAAGATTTAACCCCTTTTTTCCACCTGACAGCAAGATTTAACCCGTTTACCACCGTGCAGCAAGATTTAACCCCTTTTTTCCACCTGGCAGCAAGATTTAACCCTTTTACCACCTTTCAGCAAGATTTAACCGCTTTTTTCCACCTGGCAGCAAGATTTAACCCTTTTTTTCACGTGGCTGCAAGACTTAACCCTTTTACCACCTGGCAGCAAGATTTAACCCCTTTTTACCACCTGGCAGCAAGATTTAACCCTTTTACCACCTAGCAGCAAGATTTAACCCCTTTTTTCCACCTGGCAGCAAGATTTAACCCTTTTACCACATGGCAGCAAGACTTATCCCCTTTTTTCCACATGGCAGCAAGATTTAACCCGTTTACCACCTTGCAGCAAGATTTATCCCTTTTACCACCTGGCAGCAGGATTTAACCCGTTTACTACCTGGCAGCAAGATTTAAGCCGTTTACCATCTGGCAGCAAGATTTAACCCGTTTACCACCTGGCAAGCAAGATTTAACCCTTTTTTCTACCTCTCAGAAAGATTTAACCCATTTACCACCTGGCAGCAAGATTTAATCCTTTTTTTTCCACCTGGCAGCAAGATTTAACCCCTTTTTTCCACCTGACAGCAAGATTTAACCCGTTTACCACCGTGCAGCAAGATTTAACCCCTTTTTCCCACCTGGCAGCAAGATTTAACCCTTTTACCACCTGGCAGCAAGATTTAATCCTTTTTTTTCCACCTGGCAGCAAGATTTAACCCCTTTTTTCCACCTGACAGCAAGATTTAACCCGTTTACCACCGTGCAGCAAGATTTAACCCCTTTTTTCCACCTGGCAGCAAGATTTAACCCTTTTACCACCTGGCAGCAAGATTTAACCGCTTTTTTCCACCTGGCAGCAAGATTTAACCCTTTTTTTCACGTGGCTGCAAGACTTAACCCTTTTACCACCTGGCAGCAAGATTTAACCCCTTTTTACCACCTGGCAGCAAGATTTAACCCTTTTACCACCTAGCAGCAAGATTTAACCCCTTTTTTCCACCTGGCAGCAAGATTTAACCCTTTTACCACATGGCAGCAAGACTTATCCCCTTTTTTCCACATGGCAGCAAGATTTAACCCGTATACCACCTTGCAGCAAGATTTATCCCTTTTACCACCTGGCAGCAGGATTTAACCCGTTTACTACCTGGCAGCAAGATTTAAGCCGTTTACCACCTGGCAGCAAGATTTAACCTGCTTACCACCTGGCAGCAAGATTTAACCCTTTTACCACCTGGCAGCAAGATTTAATCCTTTTTTTTCCAGCTGGCAGCTAGATGTAACCCCCTTTTCCACCTGACAGCAATATTTAACCCGTTTACCACCTGGCAGCAAGATTTAACCCATTTACCACCTGGCAGCAAGATTTAATCCTTTTTTTGCCACCTGCCAGGAAGATTTAACCTCTTTTTTCCACCTGGCAGCAATATTTAACCCCTTTTTTTGCACCTGACAGCAAGATTGAACCCGTTTACCACCTGGCAGCAAGATTTAACCCATTTACCACCTGGCAGCAAGATTTAGGGTATGTGCCCACGATGCGTATTTCATGCGTATTTGGTGCGGAAATTTCCGCAGTGTAAACACATGATATACGCATGTTAAGCCCTCTGCCATGGTCCCCTATGTAATTCCGCAATTGTAATGCCCATGCTGCGGAATTTTCCGCAGCGTTTTTGATGTGCGGAAAACTCCGCAGCATGTCAATTATTTGTGCGATTACGCATGCGGAATTGCCATCTACAATGCAGTAGAGAACACAAGGCAATTCCGCATGTGCAAAACATGCGAATTACGTGCGAAAATTGCATGCCAAATTCCGCATGCATTTTTCTGGGAAAACGACATGCGGAAATGAAGAGCAAATTTCCGCTTCATTTGCGCATCGTGGGCACATACCCTTAATCCTTTTTTTTCCACCTGGCAGCAAGATTTAACCCCTTTTTTCCACCTGGCAAGCAAGATTTAACCCTTTGTTCCCACCTGGCAGCAAGATTTAACCATTTTATCACCTGGCAGCAAGATTTAACCCTTTGTTCCCACCTGGCAGCAAGATTTAACCATTTTATCACCTGGCAGCAAGATTTAACCCTTTGTTCCCACCTGGAAGCAAGATTTAACCATTTTATCACGTGGCAAGCAAGATTTAACCCTTTTACCACCTGGCAGCAAGATTTAACCCTTTTTTCTACCAGGCATCAAAATTTAAGCCATTTACCACCTGGCAGCAAGATTTAACCCATTTACCACCTGGCAGCAAGATTTAACCCTTTTACCACCTGGCCGCAAGATTTCACCCGTTTACTACCTGGCAGCAAGATTTAACCCTTTTACCACCTGGCAGCAAGATTTTACCCGTTTACTACCTGGCAGCAAGATTTAATCCTTTTACCACCTGGCAGCAACATTTAACCCTTTTTTCTACCTGGCAGCAAGATTTAACCCGTTTACTACCTGGCAGCAAGATTTAAGCCGTTTACCACCTGGCAGCAAGATTTAACCCTTTTACCACCTGGCAGCAAGATTCAACCCTTTTACCACCTGGTAGCAAGATTTAACCCGTTTACTACCTCGCAGCAAGATTTAAGCCGTTTACCATCTGGCAGCAAGATTTAACCCGTTTACCACCTGGCAAGCAAGATTTAACCCTTTTTTCTACCTGGCAGAAAGATTTAACCCATTTACCACCTGGCAGCAAGATTTAACCCGTTTACCACCTTGCAGCAAGATTTATCCCTTTTACCACCTGGCAGCAGGATTTAACCCGTTTACTACCTGGCAGCAAGTTTTAAGCCATTTACCACCTGGCAGCAAGATTTAACCCGTTTACCACCTGGCAGCAAGATTTAACCCGTTTACTACCTGGCAGGAAGACTTAAGCGTTTACCACCTGGCAGCAAGATTTAACCCTTTTTTCTACCTGACAGCAAGATTTAACCCGTTTACCACCTTGCAGCAAGATTTAACCCTTTTACCACCTGGCAGCAAGATTTTACCCGTTTACTACCTGGCAGCAAGATTTAATCCTTTTACCATCTGGCAGCAACATTTAACCCTTTTTTCTACCTGGCAGCAAGATTTAAGCCGTTTACCACCTGGCAGCAAGATTTATCCAGTTTACTACCTGGCAGCAAGATTTAAGCCGTTTACCATCTGGCAGCAAGATTTAACTCATTTACCACCTGGCAAGCAAGATTTAACCCTTTTTTCTACCTGGCAGAAAGATTTAACCCATTTACCACCTGGCAGCAAGATTTAATCCTTTTTTTTCCACCTGGCAGCAAGATTTAACCCCTTTTTTCCACCTGACAACAAGATTTAACCCGTTTACCACCGTGCAGCAAGATTTAACCCCTCTTTTCCACCTGGCAGCAAGATTTAACCCTTTTACCACCTGGCAGCAAGATTTAACCGCTTTTTTCCACCTGGCAGCAAGATTTAACCCTTTTTTTCACGTGGCAGCAAGACTTAACCCTTTTACCACCTGGCAGCAAGATTTAACCCCTTTTTACCACCTGGCAGCAAGATTTAACCCTTTTACCACCTAGCAGCAAGATTTAACCCCTTTTTTCCACCTGGCAGCAAGATTTAACCCTTTTTTTCACCTGGCAGCAAGATTTAACCCTTTTACCACCTGGCAGCAAGACTTATCCCCTTTTTTCCACATGGCAGCAAGATTTAACCCGTTTACCACCTTGCAGCAAGATTTATCCCTTTTACCACCTGGCAGCAGGATTTAACCCGTTTACTACCTGGCAGCAAGATTTAGGCCGTTTACCACCTGGCAGCAAGATTTAACCTGTTTACCACCTGGCAGCAAGATTTAACCCTTTCACCACCTGGCAGCAAGATTTAATCCTTTTTTTTCCAGCTGGCAGCTAGATGTAACCCCCTTTTCCACCTGACAGCGATATTTAACCCGTTTACCACCTGGCAGCAAGATTTAACCCATTTACCACCTGGCAGCAAGATTTAATCCTTTTTTTGCCACCTGCCAGGAAGATTTAACCTCTTTTTTTCACCTGGCAGCAAGATTTAACCCTTTTTTCTACCTGGCAGAAAGATTTAACCCATTTACCACCTGGCAGCAAGATTTAATCCTTTTTTTTCCACCTGGCAGCAAGATTTAACCCCTTTTTTCCACCTGACAGCAAGATTTAACCCGTTTACCACCGTGCAGCAAGATTTAACCCCTTTTTTCCACCTGGCAGCAAGATTTAACCCTTTTACCACCTGGCAGCAAGATTTAACCGCTTTTTTCCACCTGGCAGCAAGATTTAACCCTTTTTTCACGTGGCAGCAAGACTTAACCCTTTTACCACCTGGCAGCAAGATTTAACCCCTTTTTACCACCTGGCAGCAAGATTTAACCCTTTTACCACCTAGCAGCAAGATTTAACCCCTTTTTTCCACCTGGCAGCAAGATTTAACCCTTTTTTTCCACCTGACAGCAATATTTAACCCGTTTACCACCTGGCAGCAAGATTTAACCCATTTACCACCTGGCAGCAAGATTTAATCCTTTTTTTGCCACCTGCCAGGAAGATTTAACCTCTTTTTTCCACCTGGCAGCAATATTTAACCCCTTTTTTCCACCTGACAGCAAGATTTAACCCGTTTACCACCTGGCAGCAAGATTTAACCCATTTACCACCTGGCAGCAAGATTTAGGGTATGTGCCCACGATGCGTATTTCATGCGTATTTGGTGCGGAAATTTCCGCAGTGTAAACGCATGATATACGCATGTTAAGCCCTCTGCCATGGTCCCCTATGTAATTCCGCAATTGTAATGCCCATGCTGCGGAATTTTCAGCAGCGTTTTTGATGTGCGGAAAATTCCGCAGCATGTCAATTATTTGTGCGATTACGCATGCGGAATTGCCATCTACAATGCAGTAGAGAACACAAGGCAATTCCGCATGTGCAAAACATGCGAATTACTTGCGAAAAATGCATGCCAAATTCCGCATGCATTTTTCCGGGAAAACGACATGCGGAAATGAAGAGCAAATTTCCGCTTCATTTGCGCATCGTGGGCACATACCCTTAATCCTTTTTTTTCCACCTGGCAGCAAGATTTAACCCCTTTTTTCCACCTGGCAAGCAAGATTTAACCCTTTGTTCCCACCTGGCAGCAAGATTTAACCATTTTATCACCTGGCAAGCAAGATTTAACCCTTTTACCACCTGGCAGCAAGATTTAACCCTTTTTTCTACCTGGCATCAAGATTTAAGCCATTTACCACCTGGCAGCAAGATTTAACCCATTTACCACCTGGCAGCAAGATTTAACCCTTTTACCACCTGGCCGCAAGATTTAACCCGTTTACTACCTGGGAGCAAGATTTAAGCCGTTTACCACCTGGCAGCAAGATTTAACCCGTTTACCACCTGGCAGCAAGATTTAACCCGTTTACTACCTGGCAGGAAGATTTAAGCGTTTACCACCTGGCAGCAAGATTTAACCCTTTTTTCTACCTGACAGCAAGATTTAACCCGTTTACCACCTTGCAGCAAGATTTAACCCTTTTACCACCTGGCAGCAAGATTTTACCCGTTTACTACCTGGCAGCAAGATTTAATCCTTTTACCACCTGGCAGCAACATTTAACCCTTCTTTCTACCTGGCAGCAAGATTTAACCCGTTTACTACCTGGCAGGAAGATTTAAGCGTTTACCACCTGGCAGCAAGATTTAACCCGTTTACCACCTGGCAGCAAGATTTAACCCGTTTACTACCTGGCAGGAAGAGTTAAGCGTTTACCACCTGGCAGCAAGATTTAACCCTTTTTTTCTACCTGACAGCAAGATTTAACCCGTTTACCACCTTGCAGCAAGATTTAACCCTTTTACCACCTGGCAGCAAGATTTTACCCGTTTACTACCTGGCAGCAAGATTTAATCCTTTTACCACCTGGCAGCAACATTTAACCCTTTTTTCTACCTGGCAGCAAGATTTAACCCGTTTACTACCTGGCAGCAAGATTTAAGCCGTTTACCACCTGGCAGCAAGATTTAACCCTTTTACCACCTGGCAGCAAGATTCAACCCTTTTACCACCTGGTAGCAAGATTTAACCCGTTTACTACCTCGCAGCAAGATTTAAGCCGTTTACCATCTGGCAGCAAGATTTAACCCGTTTACCACCTGGCAAGCAAGATTTAACCCTTTTTTGTACCTGGCAGAAAGATTTAACCCATTTACCACCTGGCAGCAAGATTTAACCCGTTTACCACCTTGCAGCAAGATTTATCCCTTTTACCACCTGGCAGCAGGATTTAACCCGTTTACTACCTGGCAGCAAGTTTTAAGCCATTTACCACCTGGCAGCAAGATTTAACCCGTTTACCACCTGGCAGCAAGATTTAACCCGTTTACTACCTGGCAGGAAGATTTAAGCGTTTACCACCTGGCAGCAATATTTAACCCTTTTTTCTACCTGACAGCAAGATTTAACCCTTTTACCACCTGGCAGCAAGATTTTACCCGTTTACTACCTGGCAGCAAGATTTAATCCTTTTACCACCTGGCAGCAACATTTAACCCTTTTTTCTACCTGGCAGCAAGATTTAAGCCGTTTACCACCTGGCAGCAAGATTTAACCCTTTTACCACCTGGCAGCAAGATTTATCCAGTTTACTACCTGGCAGCAAGATTTAAGCCGTTTACCATCTGGCAGCAAGATTTAACCCGTTTACCACCTGGCAAGCAAGATTTAACCCTTTTTTCTACCTCTCAGAAAGATTTAACCCATTTACCACCTGGCAGCAAGATTTAATCCTTTTTTTTCCACCTGGCAGCAAGATTTAACCCCTTTTTTCCACCTGACAGCAAGATTTAACCCGTTTACCACCGTGCAGCAAGATTTAACCCCTTTTTCCCACCTGGCAGCAAGATTTAACCCTTTTACCACCTGGCAGCAAGATTTAATCCTTTTTTTTCCACCTGGCAGCAAGATTTAACCCCTTTTTTCCACCTGACAGCAAGATTTAACCCGTTTACCACCGTGCAGCAAGATTTAACCCCTTTTTTCCACCTGGCAGCAAGATTTAACCCTTTTACCACCTGGCAGCAAGATTTAACCGCTTTTTTCCACCTGGCAGCAAGATTTAACCCTTTTTTTCACGTGGCTGCAAGACTTAACCCTTTTACCACCTGGCAGCAAGATTTAAAACCTTTTTACCACCTGGCAGCAAGATTTAACCCTTTTACCACCTAGCAGCAAGATTTAACCCCTTTTTTCCACCTGGCAGCAAGATTTAACCCTTTTTTTCACGTGGCAGCAAGATTTAACCCTTTTACCACATCGCAGCAAGACTTATCCCCTTTTTTCCACATGGCAGCAAGATTTAACCCGTTTACCACCTTGCAGCAAGATTTATCCCTTTTACCACCTGGCAGCAGGATTTAACCCGTTTACTACCTGGCAGCAAGATTTAAGCCGTTTACCACCTGGCAGCAAGATTTAACCTGCTTACCACCTGGCAGCAAGATTTAACCCTTTCACCACCTGGCAGCAAGATTTAATCCTTTTTTTTCCAGCTGGCAGCTAGATGTAACCCCCTTTTCCACCTGACAGCAATATTTAACCCGTTTACCACCTGGCAGCAAGATTTAACCCATTTACCACCTGGCAGCAAGATTTAATCCTTTTTTTGCCACCTGCCAGGAAGATTTAACCTCTTTTTTTCACCTGGCAGCAAAATTTAACCCTTTTTTCTACCTGGCAGAAAGATTTAACCCATTTACCACCTGGCAGCAAGATTTAATCCTTTTTTTTCCACCTGGCAGCAAGATTTAACCCTTTTTTTCACGTGGCAGCAAGACTTAACCCTTTTACCACCTGGCAGCAAGATTTAACCCTTTTTTACCACCTGGCAGCAAGATTTAACCCTTTTACCACCTAGCAGCAAGATTTAACCCCTTTTTTCCACCTGGCAGCAAGATTTAACCCTTTTTTTCACCTGGCAGCAAGATTTAACCCTTTTACCACATGGCAGCAAGACTTATCCCCTTTTTTCCACATGGCAGCAAGATTTAACCCGTTTACCACCTTGCAGCAAGATTTATCCCTTTTACCACCTGGCAGCAGGATTTAACCCGTTTACTACCTGGCAGCATGATTTAAGCCGTTTACCACCTGGCAGCAAGATTTAACCTGCTTACCACCTGGCAGCAAGATTTAACCCTTTTACCACCTGGCAGCAAGATTTAATTCTTTTTTTTCCATCTGGCAGCTAGATGTAACCCCCTTTTCCACCTGACAGCAATATTTAACCCGTTTACCACCTGGCAGCAAGATTTAACCCATTTACCACCTGGCAGCAAGATTTAATCCTTTTTTTGCCACCTGCCAGGAAGATTTAACCTCTTTTTTCCACCTGGCAGCAATATTTAACCCCTTTTTTCCACCTGACAGCAAGATTGAACCCGTTTACCACCTGGCAGCAAGATTTAACCCATTTACCACCTGGCAGCAAGATTTAGGGTATGTGCCCACGATGCGTATTTCATGCGTATTTGGTGCGGAAATTTCCGCAGTGTAAACGCATGATATACGCATGTTAAGCCCTCTGCCATGGTCCCCTATGTAATTCCGCAATTGTAATGCCCATGCTGCGGAATTTTCCGCAGCGTTTTTGATGTGCGGAAAATTCCGCAGCATGTCAATTATTTGTGCGATTACGCATGCGGAATTGCCATCTACAATGCAGTAGAGAACACAAGGCAATTCCGCATGTGCAAAACATGCGAATTACGTGCGAAAAATGCATGCCAAATTCCGCATGCATTTTTCCGGGAAAACGACATGCGGAAATGAAGAGCAAATTTCCGCTTCATTTGCGCATCGTGGGCACATACCCTTAATCCTTTTTTTTCCACCTGGCAGCAAGATTTAACCCCTTTTTTCCACCTGGCAAGCAAGATTTAACCCTTTGTTCCCACCTGGCAGCAAGATTTAACCATTTTATCAACTGGCAAGCAAGATTTAACCCTTTTACCACCTGGCAGCAAGATTTAACCCTTTTTTCTACCTGGCATCAAGATTTAAGCCATTTACCACCTGGCAGCAAGATTTAACCCATTTACCACCTGGCAGCAAGATTTAACCCTTTTACCACCTGGCCGCAAGATTTAACCCGTTTACTACCTGGCAGCAAGATTTAAGCCGTTTACCACCTGGCAGCAAGATTTAACCCGTTTACCACCTGGCAGCAAGATTTAACCCGTTTACTACCTGGCAGGAAGATTTAAGCGTTTACCGCCTGGCAGCAAGATTTAACCCTTTTTTGTACCTGACAGCAAGATTTAACCCGTTTACCACCTTGCAGCAAGATTTAACCCTTTTACCACCTGGCAGCAAGATTTTACCCGTTTACTATCAGCAAGATTTAATCCTTTTACCACCTGGCAGCAACATTTAACCCTTTTTTCTACCTGGCAGCAAGATTTAACCCGTTTACTACCTGGCAGCAAGATTTAAGCCGTTTACCACCTGGCAGCAAGATTTAACCCTTTTACCACCTGGCAGCAAGATTCAACCCTTTTACCACCTGGTAGCAAGATTTAACCCGTTTACTACCTCGCAGCAAGATTTAAGCCGTTTACCATCTGGCAGCAAGATTTAACCCGTTTACCACCTGGCAAGCAAGATTTAACCCTTTTTTCTACCTGGCAGAAAGATTTAACCCATTTACCACCTGGCAGCAAGATTTAACCCGTTTACCACCTTGCAGCAAGATTTATCCCTTTTACCACCTGGCAGCAGGATTTATCCCGTTTACTACCTGGCAGCAAGTTTTAAGCCATTTACCACCTGGCAGCAAGATTTAACCCGTTTACCACCTGGCAGCAAGATTTAACCCGTTTACTACCTGGCAGGAAGATTTAAGCGTTTACCACCTGGCAGCAAGATTTAACCCTTTTTTCTACCTGACAGCAAGATTTAACCCTTTTACCACCTGGCAGCAAGATTTTACCCGTTTACTACCTGGCAGCAAGATTTAATCCTTTTACCACCTGGCAGCAACATTTAACCCTTTTTTCTACCTGGCAGCAAGATTTAAGCCGTTTACCACCTGACAGCAAGATTTAACCCTTTTACCACCTGGCAGCAAGATTTATCCAGTTTACTACCTGGCAGCAAGATTTAAGCCGTTTACCATCTGGCAGCAAGATTTAACCCGTTTACCACCTGGCAAGCAAGATTTAACCCTTTTTTCTACCTGGCAGAAAGATTTAACCCATTTACCACCTGGCAGCAAGATTTAATCCTTTTTTTTCCACCTGGCAGCAAGATTTAACCCCTTTTTTCCACCTGACAGCAAGATTTAACCCGTTTACCACCGTGCAGCAAGATTTAACCCCTTTTTTCCACCTGGCAGCAAGATTTAACCCTTTTACCACCTGGCAGCAAGATTTAATCCTTTTTTTTCCACCTGGCAGCAAGATTTAACCCCTTTTTTCCACCTGACAGCAAGATTTAACCCGTTTACCACCGTGCAGCAAGATTTAACCCCTTTTTTCCACCTGGCAGCAAGATTTAACCCTTTTACCACCTGGCAGCAAGATTTAACCGCTTTTTTCCACCTGGCAGCAAGATTTAACCCTTTTTTTCACGTGGCTGCAAGACTTAACCCTTTTACCACCTGGCAGCAAGATTTAACCCATTTTTACCACCTGGCAGCAAGATTTAACCCTTTTACCACCTAGCAGCAAGATTTAACCCCTTTTTTCCACCTGGCAGCAAGATTTAACCCTTTTTTTCACGTGGCAGCAAGATTTAACCCTTTTACCACATCGCAGCAAGACTTATCCCCTTTTTTCCACATGGCAGCAAGATTTAACCCGTTTACCACCTTGCAGCAAGATTTATCCCTTTTACCACCTGGCAGCAGGATTTAACCCGTTTACTACCTGGCAGCAAGATTTAAGCCGTTTACCACCTGGCAGCAAGATTTAACCTGCTTACCACCTGGCAGCAAGATTTAACCCTTTCACCACCTGGCAGCAAGATTTAATCCTTTTTTTTCCACCTGGCAGCAAGATTTAACCCCTTTTTTCCACCTGACAGCAAGATTTAACCCGTTTACCACCGTGCAGCAAGATTTAACCCCTTTTTTCCACCTGGCAGCAAGATTTAACCCTTTTACCACCTGGCAGCAAGATTTAACCGCTTTTTTCCACCTGGCAGCAAGATTTAACCCTTTTTTCACGTGGCAGCAAGACTTAACCCTTTTACCACCTGGCAGCAAGATTTAACCCCTTTTTACCACCTGGCAGCAAGATTTAACCCTTTTACCACCTAGCAGCAAGATTTAACCCCTTTTTTCCACCTGGCAGCAAGATTTAACCCTTTTTTTCCACCTGACAGCAATATTTAACCCGTTTACCACCTGGCAGCAAGATTTAACCCATTTACCACCTGGCAGCAAGATTTAATCCTTTTTTTGCCACCTGCCAGGAAGATTTAACCTCTTTTTTCCACCTGGCAGCAATATTTAACCCCTTTTTTCCACCTGACAGCAAGATTTAACCCGTTTACCACCTGGCAGCAAGATTTAACCCATTTACCACCTGGCAGCAAGATTTAGGGTATGTGCCCACGATGCGTATTTCATGCGTATTTGGTGCGGAAATTTCCGCAGTGTAAACGCATGATATACGCATGTTAAGCCCTCTGCCATGGTCCCCTATGTAATTCCGCAATTGTAATGCCCATGCTGCGGAATTTTCAGCAGCGTTTTTGATGTGCGTAAAATTCCGCAGCATGTCAATTATTTGTGCGATTACGCATGCGGAATTGCCATCTACAATGCAGTAGAGAACACAAGGCAATTCCGCATGTGCAAAACATGCGAATTACTTGCGAAAAATGCATGCCAAATTCCGCATGCATTTTTCCGGGGAAAACGACATGCGGAAATGAAGAGCAAATTTCCGCTTCATTTGCGCATCGTGGGCACATACCCTAATCCTTTTTTTTCCACCTGGCAGCAAGATTTAACCCCTTTTTTCCACCTGGCAAGCAAGATTTAACCCTTTGTTCCCACCTGGCAGCAAGATTTAACCATTTTATCACCTGGCAAGCAAGATTTAACCCTTTTACCACCTGGCAGCAAGATTTAACCCTTTTTTCTACCTGGCATCAAGATTTAAGCCATTTACCACCTGGCAGCAAGATTTAACCCATTTACCACCTGGCAGCAAGATTTAACCCTTTTACCACCTGGCCGCAAGATTTAACCCGTTTACTACCTGGGAGCAAGATTTAAGCCGTTTACCACCTGGCAGCAAGATTTAACCCGTTTACCACCTGGCAGCAAGATTTAACCCGTTTACTAACCTTGGCAGGAAGATTTAAGCGTTTA